>NW_028175795.1:235000-265000 GCF_949987555.1 Borostomias antarcticus
ATCTATCTATCTATCTATCTATCTATCTATATGTCTCTATCTCTATCTATCTATCTAGTGACTCTCAGGGCGGCGCGGCCCCCTTTTATACCCTTCCTGGACGATGAAGATGTTCCTGCACATGAAGATGTTCCTACACAGCAGCCATTGAGAATGTTCCTACACAGCAGCCAATGAAAATGTTCCTACACAGCAGCCAGATTGTGACATCACAGAGCATCCCTGTGATGTCACAATCTGGCTGCTGTGTAAGAACATTTTCATTGGCTGCTGTGTAGGAACATCCTCAATGGCTGCTGTGTAGGAACATCTTCATTGGCTGCTGTGTAGGAACAGTCTCATTGGCTGCTGTGTCTATCTATCTATCTATCTATCTATCTATCTATCTATCTATCTATCTATCTATCTATCTATCTATCTATCTATCTATCTATCTATCTATCTATCTATCTATCTATCTATATGTCTCTATCTCTATCTATCTATCTAGTGACTCTCAGGGCGGCGCGGCCCCCTTTTATACCCTTCCTGGACGATGAAGATGTTCCTGCACATGAAGATGTTCCTACACATCAGCCATTGAGGATGTTCCTACACAGCAGCCAATGAAAATGTTCCTACACAGCAGCCAGATTGTGACATCACAGAGCATCCCTGTGATGTCACAATCTGGCTGCTGTGTAAGAACATTTTCATTGGCTGCTGTGTAGGAACATCCTCAATGGCTGCTGTGTCTATCTATCTATCTATCTATCTATCTATCTATCTATCTATCTATCTATCTATCTATCTATCTATCTATCTATCTATCTATCTATCTATGTGTCTCTATCTCTATCTATCTATCTAGTGACTGTCAGGGCGGCGCGGCCCCCTTTTATACCCTTCCTGGACGATGAAGATGTTCCTGCACATGAAGATGTTCCTACACAGCAGCCATTGAGGATGTTCCTACACAGCAGCCAATGAAAATGTTCCTACACAGCAGCCAGATTGTGACATCACAGAGCATCCCTGTGATGTCACAATCTGGCTGCTGTGTAAGAACATTTTCATTGGCTGCTGTGTAGGAACATCCTCAATGGCTGCTGTGTAGGAACATCTTCATTGGCTGCTGTGTAGGAACAGTCTCATTGGCTGCTGTGTCTATCTATCTATCTATCTATCTATCTATCTATCTATCTATCTATCTATCTATCTATCTATCTATCTATCTATCTATATGTCTCTATCTCTATCTATCTATCTATCTAGTGACTCTCAGGGCGGCGCGGCCCCCTTTTATACCCTTCCTGGACGATGAAGATGTTCCTGCACATGAAGATGTTCCTACACAGCAGCCATTGAGGATGTTCCTACACAGCAGCCAATGAAAATGTTCCTACACAGCAGCCAGATTGTGACATCACAGAGCATCCCTGTGATGTCACAATCTGGCTGCTGTGTAAGAACATTTTCATTGGCTGCTGTGTAGGAACAGTCTCATTGGCTGCTGTGTCTATCTATCTATCTATCTATCTATCTATCTATCTATCTATCTATCTATCTATCTATCTATCTATCTATCTATCTATCTATCTATCTATCTATCTATCTATCTATCTATCTATCTATCTATCTATATGTCTCTATCTCTATCTATCTATCTATCTAGTGACTCTCAGGGCGGCGCGGCCCCCTTTTATACCCTTCCTGGACGATGAAGATGTTCCTGCACATGAAGATGTTCCTACACAGCAGCCATTGAGGATGTTCCTACACAGCAGCCAATGAAAATGTTCCTACACAGCAGCCAGATTGTGACATCACAGAGCATCCCTGTGATGTCACAATCTGGCTGCTGTGTAAGAACATTTTCATTGGCTGCTGTGTAGGAACATCCTCAATGGCTGCTGTGTAGGAACATCTTCATTGGCTGCTGTGTAGGAACAGTCTCATTGGCTGCTGTGTCTATCTATCTATTTATCTATCTATCTATCTATCTATCTATCTATCTATCTATCTATCTATCTATCTATCTATCTATCTATATGTCTCTATCTCTATCTATCTATCTAGTGACTCTCAGGGCGGCGCGGCCCCCTTTTATACCCTTCCTGGACGATGAAGATGTTCCTGCACATGAAGATGTTCCTACACAGCAGCCATTGAGGATGTTCCTACACAGCAGCCAATGAAAATGTTCCTACACAGCAGCCAGATTGTGACATCACAGAGCATCCCTGTGATGTCACAATCTGGCTGCTGTGTAAGAACATTTTCATTGGCTGCTGTGTAGGAACATCCTCAATGGCTGCTGTGTAGGAACATCTTCATTGGCTGCTGTGTAGGAACAGTCTCATTGGCTGCTGTGTCTATCTATCTATCTATCTATCTATCTATCTATCTATCTATCTATCTATCTATCTATCTATCTATCTATCTATCTATCTATATGTCTCTATCTCTATCTATCTATCTAGTGACTCTCAGGGCGGCGCGGCCCCCTTTTATACCCTTCCTGGACGATGAAGATGTTCCTGCACATGAAGATGTTCCTACACAGCAGCCATTGAGGATGTTCCTACACAGCAGCCAATGAAAATGTTCCTACACAGCAGCCAGATTGTGACATCACAGAGCATCCCTGTGATGTCACAATCTGGCTGCTGTGTAAGAACATTTTCATTGGCTGCTGTGTAGGAACAGTCTCATTGGCTGCTGTGTCTATCTATCTATCTATCTATCTATCTATCTATCTATCTATCTATCTATCTATCTATCTATCTATCTATCTATCTATCTATCTATCTATCTATCTATATGTCTCTATCTCTATCTATCTATCTAGTGACTCTCAGGGCGGCGCGGCCCCCTTTTATACCCTTCCTGGACGATGAAGATGTTCCTGCACATGAAGATGTTCCTACACAGCAGCCATTGAGGATGTTCCTACACAGCAGCCAATGAAAATGTTCCTACACAGCAGCCAGATTGTGACATCACAGAGCATCCCTGTGATGTCACAATCTGGCTGCTGTGTAAGAACATTTTCATTGGCTGCTGTGTAGGAACATCCTCAATGGCTGCTGTGTAGGAACATCTTCATTGGCTGCTGTGTAGGAACAGTCTCATTGGCTGCTGTGTCTATCTATCTATCTATCTATCTATCTATCTATCTATCTATCTATCTATCTATCTATCTATCTATATGTCTCTATCTCTATCTATCTATCTAGTGACTCTCAGGGCGGCGCGGCCCCCTTTTATACCCTTCCTGGACGATGAAGACGTTCCTGCACATGAAGATGTTCCTACACATCAGCCATTGAGGATGTTCCTACACAGCAGCCAATGAAAATGTTCCTACACAGCAGCCAGATTGTGACATCACAGAGCATCCCTGTGATGTCACAATCTGGCTGCTGTGTAAGAACATTTTCATTGGCTGCTGTGTAGGAACATCCTCAATGGCTGCTGTGTAGGAACATCTTCATTGGCTGCTGTGTAGGAACAGTCTCATTGGCTGCTGTGTCTATCTATCTATCTATCTATCTATCTATCTATCTATCTATCTATCTATCTATCTATCTATCTATCTATCTATCTATCTATCTATCTATCTCTATCTATCTATCTATCTATCTATCTATCTATCTATCTATCTATCTATCTATCTATCTATCTATCTATATGTCTCTATCTCTATCTATCTATCTAGTGACTCTCAGGGCGGCGCGGCCCCCTTTTATACCCTTCCTGGACGATGAAGATGTTCCTGCACATGAAGATGTTCCTACACAGCAGCCATTGAGGATGTTCCTACACAGCAGCCAATGAAAATGTTCCTACACAGCAGCCAGATTGTGACATCACAGAGCATCCCTGTGATGTCACAATCTGGCTGCTGTGTAAGAACATTTTCATTGGCTGCTGTGTAGGAACAGTCTCATTGGCTGCTGTGTCTATCTATCTATCTATCTATCTATCTATCTATCTATCTATCTATCTATCTATCTATCTATCTATCTATCTATCTATCTATCTATCTATCTATCTATATGTCTCTATCTCTATCTATCTATCTAGTGACTCTCAGGGCGGCGCGGCCCCCTTTTATACCCTTCCTGGACGATGAAGATGTTCCTGCACATGAAGATGTTCCTACACAGCAGCCATTGAGGATGTTCCTACACAGCAGCCAATGAAAATGTTCCTACACAGCAGCCAGATTGTGACATCACAGAGCATCCCTGTGATGTCACAATCTGGCTGCTGTGTAAGAACATTTTCATTGGCTGCTGTGTAGGAACATCCTCAATGGCTGCTGTGCAGGAACATCTTCATTGGCTGCTGTGTAGGAACAGTCTCATTGGCTGCTGTGTCTATCTATCTATCTATCTATCTATCTATCTATCTATCTATCTATCTATCTATCTATCTATCTATCTATCTATCTATCTATCTATCTATCTATATGTCTCTATCTCTATCTATCTATCTATCTAGTGACTCTCAGGGCGGCACGGCCCCCTTTTATACCCTTCCTGGACGATGAAGATGTTCCTGCACATGAAGATGTTCCTACACAGCAGCCATTGAGGATGTTCCTACACAGCAGCCAATGAAAATGTTCCTACACAGCAGCCAGATTGTGACATCACAGAGCATCCCTGTGATGTCACAATCTGGCTGCTGTGTAAGAACATTTTCATTGGCTGCTGTGTAGGAACAGTCTCATTGGCTGCTGTGTCTATCTATCTATCTATCTATCTATCTATCTATCTATCTATCTATCTATCTATCTATCTATCTATCTATCTATCTATATGTCTCTATCTCTATCTATCTATCTAGTGACTCTCAGGGCGGCGCGGCCCCCTTTTATACCCTTCCTGGACGATGAAGATGTTCCTGCACATGAAGATGTTCCTACACAGCAGCCATTGAGGATGTTCCTACACAGCAGCCAATGAAAATGTTCCTACACAGCAGCCAGATTGTGACATCACAGAGCATCCCTGTGATGTCACAATCTGGCTGCTGTGTAAGAACATTTTCATTGGCTGCTGTGTAGGAACATCCTCAATGGCTGCTGTGTAGGAACATCTTCATTGGCTGCTGTGTAGGAACAGTCTCATTGGCTGCTGTGTCTATCTATCTATCTATCTATCTATCTATCTATCTATCTATCTATCTATCTATCTATCTATCTATCTATCTATCTATCTATCTATCTATCTATCTATATGTCTCTATCTCTATCTATCTATCTAGTGACTCTCAGGGCGGCGCGGCCCCCTTTTATACCCTTCCTGGACGATGAAGATGTTCCTGCACATGAAGATGTTCCTACACAGCAGCCATTGAGGATGTTCCTACACAGCAGCCAATGAAAATGTTCCTACACAGCAGCCAGATTGTGACATCACAGAGCATCCCTGTGATGTCACAATCTGGCTGCTGTGTAAGAACATTTTCATTGGCTGCTGTGTAGGAACAGTCTCATTGGCTGCTGTGTCTATCTATCTATCTATCTATCTATCTATCTATCTATCTATCTATCTATCTATCTATCTATCTATCTATCTATCTATCTATATGTCTCTATCTCTATCTATCTATCTAGTGACTCTCAGGGCGGCGCGGCCCCCTTTTATACCCTTCCTGGACGATGAAGATGTTCCTGCACATGAAGATGTTCCTACACATCAGCCATTGAGGATGTTCCTACACAGCAGCCAATGAAAATGTTCCTACACAGCAGCCAGATTGTGACATCACAGAGCATCCCTGTGATGTCACAATCTGGCTGCTGTGTAAGAACATTTTCATTGGCTGCTGTGTAGGAACATCCTCAATGGCTGCTGTGTAGGAACATCTTCATTGGCTGCTGTGTAGGAACAGTCTCATTGGCTGCTGTGTCTATCTATCTATCTATCTATCTATCTATCTATCTATCTATCTATCTATCTCTATCTATCTATCTATCTATCTATCTATCTATCTATCTATCTATCTATCTATCTATCTATCTATCTATATGTCTCTATCTCTATCTATCTATCTAGTGACTCTCAGGGCGGCGCGGCCCCCTTTTATACCCTTCCTGGACGATGAAGATGTTCCTGCACATGAAGATGTTCCTACACAGCAGCCATTGAGGATGTTCCTACACAGCAGCCAATGAAAATGTTCCTACACAGCAGCCAGATTGTGACATCACAGAGCATCCCTGTGATGTCACAATCTGGCTGCTGTGTAAGAACATTTTCATTGGCTGCTGTGTAGGAACAGTCTCATTGGCTGCTGTGTCTATCTATCTATCTATCTATCTATCTATCTATCTATCTATCTATCTATCTATCTATCTATCTATCTATCTATATGTCTCTATCTCTATCTATCTATCTAGTGACTCTCAGGGCGGCGCGGCCCCCTTTTATACCCTTCCTGGACGATGAAGATGTTCCTGCACATGAAGATGTTCCTACACATCAGCCATTGAGGATGTTCCTACACAGCAGCCAATGAAAATGTTCCTACACAGCAGCCAGATTGTGACATCACAGAGCATCCCTGTGATGTCACAATCTGGCTGCTGTGTAAGAACATTTTCATTGGCTGCTGTGTAGGAACATCCTCAATGGCTGCTGTGTAGGAACATCTTCATTGGCTGCTGTGTAGGAACAGTCTCATTGGCTGCTGTGTCTATCTATCTATCTATCTATCTATCTATCTATCTATCTATCTATCTATCTATCTATCTATCTATCTATCTATCTATCTATCTATCTATCTATCTATCTCTATCTATCTATCTATCTATCTATATGTCTCTATCTCTATCTATCTATCTAGTGACTCTCAGGGCGGCGCGGCCCCCTTTTATACCCTTCCTGGACGATGAAGATGTTCCTGCACATGAAGATGTTCCTACACAGCAGCCATGGAGGATGTTCCTACACAGCAGCCAATGAAAATGTTCATACACAGCAGCCAGATTGTGACATCACAGAGCATCCCTGTGATGTCACAATCTGGCTGCTGTGTAAGAACATTTTCATTGGCTGCTGTGTAGGAACATCCTCAATGGCTGCTGTGTAGGAACATCTTCATTGGCTGCTGTGTAGGAACAGTCTCATTGGCTGCTGTGTCTATCTATCTATCTATCTATCTATCTATCTATCTATCTATCTATCTATCTATCTATCTATCTATCTATCTATCTATCTATCTATCTATCTATCTATCTATCTATATGTCTCTATCTCTATCTATCTATCTAGTGACTCTCAGGGCGGCGCGGCCCCCTTTTATACCCTTCCTGGACGATGAAGATGTTCCTGCACATGAAGATGTTCCTACACAGCAGCCATTGAGGATGTTCCTACACAGCAGCCAATGAAAATGTTCCTACACAGCAGCCAGATTGTGACATCACAGAGCATCCCTGTGATGTCACAATCTGGCTGCTGTGTAAGAACATTTTCATTGGCTGCTGTGTAGGAACATCCTCAATGGCTGCTGTGTAGGAACATCTTCATTGGCTGCTGTGTAGGAACAGTCTCATTGGCTGCTGTGTCTATATATCTATCTATCTATCTATCTATCTATCTATCTATCTATCTATCTATCTATCTATCTATCTATCTATCTATCTATCTATCTATCTATCTATCAATCTATCTATCTATCTATCTATCTATCTATCTATCTATCTATCTATCTATCTATCTATATGTCTCTATCTCTATCTATCTATCTAGTGACTCTCAGGGCGGCGCGGCCCCCTTTTATACCCTTCCTGGACGATGAAGATGTTCCTGCACATGAAGATGTTCCTACACAGCAGCCATTGAGGATGTTCCTACACAGCAGCCAATGAAAATGTTCCTACACAGCAGCCAGATTGTGACATCACAGAGCATCCCTGTGATGTCACAATCTGGCTGCTGTGTAAGAACATTTTCATTGGCTGCTGTGTAGGAACATCCTCAATGGCTGCTGTGTAGGAACATCTTCATTGGCTGCTGTGTAGGAACAGTCTCATTGGCTGCTGTGTCTATCTATCTATCTATCTATCTATCTATCTATCCATCTATCTATCTATCTATCTATCTATCTATCTATCTATCTATCTATCTATCTATCTATATGTCTCTATCTCTATCTATCTATCTAGTGACTCTCAGGGCGGCGCGGCCCCCTTTTATACCCTTCCTGGACGATGAAGATGTTCCTGCACATGAAGATGTTCCTACACAGCAGCCATTGAGGATGTTCCTACACAGCAGCCAATGAAAATGTTCCTACACAGCAGCCAGATTGTGACATCACAGAGCATCCCTGTGATGTCACAATCTGGCTGCTGTGTAAGAACATTTTCATTGGCTGCTGTGTAGGAACATCCTCAATGGCTACTGTGTAGGAACATCTTCATTGGCTGCTGTGTAGGAACAGTCTCATTGGCTGCTGTGTCTATCTATCTATCTATCTATCTATCTATCTATCTATCTATCTATCTATCTATATGTCTCTATCTCTATCTATCTATCTAGTGACTCTCAGGGCGGCGCGGCCCCCTTTTATACCCTTCCTGGACGATGAAGATGTTCCTGCACATGAAGATGTTCCTACACAGCAGCCATTGAGGATGTTCCTACACATCAGCCAATGAAAATGTTCCTACACAGCAGCCAGATTGTGACATCACAGAGCATCCCTGTGATGTCACAATCTGGCTGCTGTGTAAGAACATTTTCATTGGCTGCTGTGTAGGAACAGTCTCATTGGCTGCTGTGTCTATCTATCTATCTATCTATCTATCTATCTATCTATCTATCTATCTATCTATCTATCTATCTATCTATATGTCTCTATCTCTATCTATCTATCTAGTGACTGTCAGGGCGGCGCGGCCCCCTTTTATACCCTTCCTGGACGATGAAGATGTTCCTGCACATGAAGATGTTCCTACACAGCAGCCATTGAGGATGTTCCTACACAGCAGCCAATGAAAATGTTCCTACACAGCAGCCAGATTGTGACATCACAGAGCATCCCTGTGATGTCACAATCTGGCTGCTGTGTAAGAACATTTTCATTGGCTGCTGTGTAGGAACATCCTCAATGGCTGCTGTGTAGGAACATCTTCATTGGCTGCTGTGTAGGAACAGTCTCATTGGCTGCTGTGTCTATCTATCTATCTATCTATCTATCTATCTATCTATCTATCTATCTATCTATCTATCTATCTATCTATCTATCTATCTATCTATCTATCTATCTATCTATCTATATGTCTCTATCTCTATCTATCTATCTAGTGACTCTCAGGGCGGCGCGGCCCCCTTTTATACCCTTCCTGGACGATGAAGATGTTCCTGCACATGAAGATGTTCCTACACAGCAGCCATTGAGGATGTTCCTACACAGCAGCCAATGAAAATGTTCCTACACAGCAGCCAGATTGTGACATCACAGAGCATCCCTGTGATGTCACAATCTGGCTGCTGTGTAAGAACATTTTCATTGGCTGCTGTGTAGGAACAGTCTCATTGGCTGCTGTGTCTATCTATCTATCTATCTATCTATCTATCTATCTATCTATCTATCTATCTATCTATCTATCTATATGTCTCTATCTCTATCTATCTATCTATCTAGTGACTCTCAGGGCGGCGCGGCCCCCTTTTATACCCTTCCTGGACGATGAAGATGTTCCTGCACATGAAGATGTTCCTACACAGCAGCCATTGAGGATGTTCCTACACAGCAGCCAATGAAAATGTTCCTACACAGCAGCCAGATTGTGACATCACAGAGCATCCCTGTGATGTCACAATCTGGCTGCTGTGTAAGAACATTTTCATTGGCTGCTGTGTAGGAACATCCTCAATGGCTGCTGTGTAGGAACATCTTCATTGGCTGCTGTGTAGGAACAGTCTCATTGGCTGCTGTGTCTATCTATCTATCTATCTATCTATCTATCTATCTATCTATCTATCTATCTATCTATCTATCTATCTATCTATCTATCTATATGTCTCTATCTCTATCTATCTATCTAGTGACTCTCAGGGCGGCGCGGCCCCCTTTTATACCCTTCCTGGACGATGAAGATGTTCCTGCACATGAAGATGTTCCTACACAGCAGCCATTGAGGATGTTCCTACACAGCAGCCAATGAAAATGTTCCTACACAGCAGCCAGATTGTGACATCACAGAGCATCCCTGTGATGTCACAATCTGGCTGCTGTGTAAGAACATTTTCATTGGCTGCTGTGTAGGAACAGTCTCATTGGCTGCTGTGTCTATCTATCTATCTATCTATCTATCTATCTATCTATCTATCTATCTATCTATCTATCTATATGTCTCTATCTCTATCTATCTATCTAGTGACTCTCAGGGCGACGCGGCCCCCTTTTATACCCTTCCTGGACGATGAAGATGTTCCTGCACATGAAGATGTTCCTACACAGCAGCCATTGAGGATGTTCCTACACAGCAGCCAATGAAAATGTTCCTACACAGCAGCCAGATTGTGACATCACAGAGCATCCCTGTGATGTCACAATCTGGCTGCTGTGTAAGAACATTTTCATTGGCTGCTGTGTAGGAACATCCTCAATGGCTGCTGTGTAGGAACATCTTCATTGGCTGCTGTGTAGGAACAGTCTCATTGGCTGCTGTGTCTATCTATCTATCTATCTATCTATCTATCTATCTATCTATCTATCTATCTATCTATCTATCTATCTATCTATCTATCTATCCATCTATCTATCTATCTATCTATCTATCTATCTATCTATATGTCTCTATCTCTATCTATCTATCTAGTGACTCTCAGGGCGGCGCGGCCCCCTTTTATACCCTTCCTGGACGATGAAGATGTTCCTGCACATGAAGATGTTCCTACACAGCAGCCATTGAGAATGTTCCTACACAGCAGCCAATGAAAATGTTCCTACACAGCAGCCAGATTGTGACATCACAGAGCATCCCTGTGATGTCACAATCTGGCTGCTGTGTAAGAACATTTTCATTGGCTGCTGTGTAGGAACATCCTCAATGGCTGCTGTGTAGGAACATCTTCATTGGCTGCTGTGTAGGAACAGTCTCATTGGCTGCTGTGTCTATCTATCTATCTATCTATCTATCTATCTATCTATCTATCTATCTATCTATCTATCTATCTATATGTCTCTATCTCTATCTATCTATCTAGTGACTCTCAGGGCGGCGCGGCCCCCTTTTATACCCTTCCTGGACGATGAAGATGTTCCTGCACATGAAGATGTTCCTACACAGCAGCCATTGAGGATGTTCCTACACATCAGCCAATGAAAATGTTCCTACACAGCAGCCAGATTGTGACATCACAGAGCATCCCTGTGATGTCACAATCTGGCTGCTGTGTAAGAACATTTTCATTGGCTGCTGTGTAGGAACAGTCTTATTGGCTGCTGTGTCTATCTATCTATCTATCTATCTATCTATCTATCTATCTATCTATATGTCTCTATCTCTATCTATCTATCTAGTGACTGTCAGGGCGGCGCGGCCCCCTTTTATACCCTTCCTGGACGATGAAGATGTTCCTGCACATGAAGATGTTCCTACACAGCAGCCATTGAGGATGTTCCTACACAGCAGCCAATGAAAATGTTCCTACACAGCAGCCAGATTGTGACATCACAGAGCATCCCTGTGATGTCACAATCTGGCTGCTGTGTAAGAACATTTTCATTGGCTGCTGTGTAGGAACATCCTCAATGGCTGCTGTGTAGGAACATCTTCATTGGCTGCTGTGTAGGAACAGTCTCATTGGCTGCTGTGTCTATCTATCTATCTATCTATCTATCTATCTATCTATCTATCTATCTATATGTCTCTATCTCTATCTATCTATCTATCTAGTGACTCTCAGGGCGGCGCGGCCCCCTTTTATACCCTTCCTGGACGATGAAGATGTTCCTGCACATGAAGATGTTCCTACACAGCAGCCATTGAGGATGTTCCTACACAGCAGCCAATGAAAATGTTCCTACACAGCAGCCAGATTGTGACATCACAGAGCATCCCTGTGATGTCACAATCTGGCTGCTGTGTAAGAACATTTTCATTGGCTGCTGTGTAGGAACAGTCTCATTGGCTGCTGTGTCTATCTATCTATCTATCTATCTATCTATCTATCTATCTATCTATATGTCTCTATCTCTATCTATCTATCTAGTGACTCTCAGGGCGGCGCGGCCCCCTTTTATACCCTTCCTGGACGATGAAGATGTTCCTGCACATGAAGATGTTCCTACACAGCAGCCATTGAGGATGTTCCTACACAGCAGCCAATGAAAATGTTCCTACACAGCAGCCAGATTGTGACATCACAGAGCATCCCTGTGATGTCACAATCTGGCTGCTGTGTAAGAACATTTTCATTGGCTGCTGTGTAGGAACATCCTCAATGGCTGCTGTGTAGGAACATCTTCATTGGCTGCTGTGTAGGAACAGTCTCATTGGCTGCTGTGTCTATCTATCTATCTATCTATCTATCTATCTATCTATCTCTATCTCTATCTATCTATCTAGTGACTCTCAGGGCGGCGCGGCCCCCTTTTATACCCTTCCTGGACGATGAAGATGTTCCTGCACATGAAGATGTTCCTACACAGCAGCCATTGAGGATGTTCCTACACAGCAGCCAATGAAAATGTTCCTACACAGCAGCCAGATTGTGACATCACAGAGCATCCCTGTGATGTCACAATCTGGCTGCTGTGTAAGAACATTTTCATTGGCTGCTGTGTAGGAACATCCTCAATGGCTGCTGTGTAGGAACATCTTCATTGGCTGCTGTGTAGGAACAGTCTCATTGGCTGCTGTGTCTATCTATCTATCTATCTATATGTCTCTATCTCTATCTATCTATCTAGTGACTCTCAGGGCGGCGCGGCCCCCTTTTATACCCTTCCTGGACGATGAAGATGTTCCTGCACATGAAGATGTTCCTACACAGCAGCCATTGAGGATGTTCCTACACAGCAGCCAATGAAAATGTTCCTACACAGCAGCCAGATTGTGACATCACAGAGCATCCCTGTGATGTCACAATCTGGCTGCTGTGTAAGAACATTTTCATTGGCTGCTGTGTAGGAACAGTCTCATTGGCTGCTGTGTCTATCTATCTATCTATCTATCTATATGTCTCTATCTCTATCTATCTATCTAGTGACTCTCAGGGCGGCGCGGCCCCCTTTTATACCCTTCCTGGACGATGAAGATGTTCCTGCACATGAAGATGTTCCTACACAGCAGCCATTGAGGATGTTCCTACACAGCAGCCAATGAAAATGTTCCTACACAGCAGCCAGATTGTGACATCACAGAGCATCCCTGTGATGTCACAATCTGGCTGCTGTGTAAGAACATTTTCATTGGCTGCTGTGTAGGAACATCCTCAATGGCTGCTGTGTAGGAACATCTTCATTGGCTGCTGTGTAGGAACAGTCTCATTGGCTGCTGTGTCTATCTATCTATCTATCTATCTATATGTCTCTATCTCTATCTATCTATCTAGTGACTCTCAGGGCGGCGCGGCCCCCTTTTATACCCTTCCTGGACGATGAAGATGTTCCTGCACATGAAGATGTTCCTACACAGCAGCCATTGAGGATGTTCCTACACAGCAGCCAATG
This sequence comes from Borostomias antarcticus, assembly GCF_949987555.1. NCBI lineage: Eukaryota > Metazoa > Chordata > Actinopteri > Stomiiformes > Stomiidae > Borostomias > Borostomias antarcticus. The sequence goes on from NW_028175795.1 coordinate 248,687, forward strand.
AAAATGTTCCTACACAGCAGCCAGATTGTGACATCACAGAGCATCCCTGTGATGTCACAATCTGGCTGCTGTGTAAGAACATTTTCATTGGCTGCTGTGTAGGAACAGTCTCATTGGCTGCTGTGTCTATCTATCTATCTATCTATCTATATGTCTCTATCTCTATCTATCTATCTAGTGACTCTCAGGGCGACGCGGCCCCCTTTTATACCCTTCCTGGACGATGAAGATGTTCCTGCACATGAAGATGTTCCTACACAGCAGCCATTGAGGATGTTCCTACACAGCAGCCAATGAAAATGTTCCTACACAGCAGCCAGATTGTGACATCACAGAGCATCCCTGTGATGTCACAATCTGGCTGCTGTGTAAGAACATTTTCATTGGCTGCTGTGTAGGAACATCCTCAATGGCTGCTGTGTAGGAACATCTTCATTGGCTGCTGTGTAGGAACAGTCTCATTGGCTGCTGTGTCTATCTATCTATCTATCTATCTATCTATCTATCTATCTGTAATAGCCGAGTTATCCAAGGAACACGCAGAGACCAATAAGACGAGTTGACTGTTTACTTCCACAGGAGTAGAGCACACCAAACAATTGACTGTGGCACCACCAACATGGCTGCTCAGAGAGCCCCCTATGAAACAGGAAGCACCTATATATAGTGTACAGATGAACCCTAGTGTCTCCATCTAGTGGACAGGTAAATACATTACAAGTCAAACCAGCCAGGATATTACACCCTTCCCCCCCTGATAAAGACAGTCTGAAAACAGCATTGAACAGAACCCTGAGAACAAAGTCCAACATATCCTACGGTCTAAAGTAATCTGGCGGTCGGGTCTCCCTGGTAGACCTCCTCAGTGCTGGTGGAGTGGACAAAGTCACAGGGGAGGTCGGCAGGGAAGGCTGGGACACATCTCTGTTGACCCCCAGCTCAGGTAGGCCGTACCCCACTACAGAGGGAACTGGGAGGGGCTCTGTTATGTCCATTTCAGGGACGGCAGACAGACACCGAGCCCGGGGAAGTTCCCTGGGAGTGTCTAGGCATGAGCCCCCTTCCCCGTTGGTAGGTGATGGGGAAACTGGACGATGCCGTACGTGGTCCACATGTCGTCTGACCCGCTGACCACTACCCAGCAGCACTGTGCATGACACCGGACCAGTCACGCACTCTACAGTGCCGGGTATCCAGGTGGGCCCAGAACTGAAGTTCTTGGTGTAGACTGGAGCCCCCTCCTGGAGACTCCTTGCTCTGGCGTGCTGATCGTGCTGTTCCTTCTGCTTCAGCTGTTTGTGTTGCACCCGCGACTGAAGATCTGGGTGCAGAAGATCCAGAGTTGACCGCAGTTTCCTGCCAAGCAGCAGCTCTGCAGGAGATTTGCCGGTGGTGGACTGAGGCGTAATCCTGTAACTGAACAAGGCACGTGACAGCTTTGTCTCAACCGACCCCCCTGCACTCTTCTTCAAGAGGGCCTTCAGTGTCTGCACCCCCCTCTCAGCCAGGCCGTTGGAAGCTGGATGCCAGGGGGCGGTGGTGACATGCTGGATACCATTCCGCACCATGAATTCCTGAAAGTCTCTACTAGTAAAGCAAGTCCCGTTGTCAGAGACCAGCATCTCTGGTAATCCAAACCGGCCAAAGCTGTTCCTCAGGCATTCAATGGTGGCCGCTGTAGTTGATGAGTGGAGAGGGTAGGCCTCCATCCACTTGGAGTGAGCATCCATAATGACCAGAAACATGCGTCCCATGAATGGACCTGCATAGTCCACATGTAGCCTCCTCCATGGCTTGTCTGGCCACTCCCAGGGGTGCAAGGGGGCCTGCATCGGCATCTTCCGGTTCACTTGACAGGTGTCACAGCCGTTCACCACCCCCTCAACCTCAGCATCCAGCTGTGGCCACCAGACGTAGCTTCGCGCCAGGCCCTTCATCCGGGTGATTCCTGGGTGAGACTGGTGCAGTTGTTGCAACACCGCTGGACGTCCCTTCAGAGGGATGACCACCCGGGCCCCCCATAGGACACACCCCCCTTGGATGCTGAGCTCGTTCTGTCTCTGGTAATAGGGAGCAAAACAGGGATTAATAACCCCTTTAGGCCAGCCCCTCTCAACATATTCACGCACCCGAGCCAAAACAGGGTCTCGGCTGGTCCACCTCTCCACTTGTCTGTCCGTAACTAGAGGTGCCTCCAGGTGATCGAGCATCATCACTCTGCCCTCATCTTCCGGGTCCATCACTCCATCATCCTCCTTTCTTGGCAGCGGCAGGCGGCTCAAAGCGTCAGCATTTCCATGATCCTTTCCTGTTTTGTAAACCATCACATAGTCATAGGCCCCCAAGGTCACAGCCCACCTCTGAACTCGGGGTGAAACCATCTGAGGGACCATTTTAGCTTCACTAAACAGGCTGAGGAGAGGCTTATGGTCTGTAACTATGGTAAATCTACGGCCATACACATAGTTGTGAAACTTCTTCACTCCAAACATCACTGCCAGACCCTCCTTATCCAGCTGTGAATAGTTCCTCTCTGCAGCAGTTAATGTGCGGGATACAAACCCAACAGGTCTCTCCGACCCATCAGGCATCCGATGGGACAACACTGCCCCCACTCCATAGGGAGAGGCATCACAAGCCAGTATCGCCTCCTTCTTCGTGTCATAGTGCACCAGGACCTGTGATGACTGTAGAAGAGATTTAGAGTGATCAAAAGCCCCTTGCTGTGCGGCCCCCCAATCCCAGCGAACATCTTTCCTGAGTAGTGAATGGAGAGGATCCAGAAGGGAAGATAGGTTAGGTAGGAATCGATGATAATAATTCAGCAGTCCTAGATAGCCTTTTAGCTCTGACACAGTCTTAGGTGTGGGTGCATCCTTAACAGCAGCCACCTTCTCAGAAACTGGACGGAGCCCATTCCTGTCAATCATGTGCCCCAGATACATCACTTCATCCTTCAGGAAGGTGCACTTCTGCCGCTTAAGGCGTAGGCCATGGTCCTCCAGACGCTGCAGGACCTCCTCCAGGGTTTTCAGATGCTCCGCCTCTGTTGGACCACTCAAAAGAATATCATCCAAAAACACACAACAGTGAGGGATCCCTCGGAGGATCCCCTCCATAATCCTCTGGAAAATAGCAGGACTGGATGAAACACCGAAAGGCAGTCGGTTATAGGTATACAACCCTCGTTGTGTGTTTATAGTAACATATGGCTTTGAGACCTCATCCAAAACCACTTGTAAATAAGCATGGCTCATGTCAAGCTTAGAGAACTTGTCTCCTCCAGATAGCTTAGCAAACAGATCCTCTACTCTTGGAATGGGATATTGCTCTACACTGGAAGCCTGATTGACAGTTACCTTGTAGTCCCCACAGATGCGGACCCCCCCACAGGGCTTGAGTATGGGTACTATGGGGGCAGCCCATTCTGAATGAGTCACTGGCTCAATGATCTTAGCTTCCAGGAGCCTATCCAGCTCAGCCTCCACTAAAGGTTTAACCGCATATGGGACCGACCTGGGTTTGAAGAACTTCGGTTTGGCTTCAGGATCCACATGTATAGCTGCTTTGACGCCCTTCAGAGTCCCCAGCTCATCTTTGAACACCGCTTCATGCTTCATAAGGACCTGCTCCAGCCTGCCGTAGTTCATAGTCTCCACCCGGTGGACCGTGTGCACCTCCATGGCCAATTCCTGGAGCCAACTCCGTCCTAGTAGATTTGGGCCTGAGCCAGCCACTACGATCACAGGCAACACTTTAGAGACAGTCTTGTGGGTCACAGTGACTCGGGCCATGCCTTTAACCCTAAGCTTCTCCCCGGTGTATGTCTTCAGCTTAATCGGGCATCTCTCCAAATTGGGCATAACGGCTAGGTCCCTCAGCGTAACATACTGCTTTTGACTAAGAACCGTAACACTACAGCCTGTGTCAACTTCAAAATGGACCTTGGTGCTGTTGATCATCACAGATTGTTGAATAGGGGGCACTTTGTGATTACGCTGTCCTACCAGGCATAGAGTGTGCATTGCATACATATCCTGCTCTGACTCAGAGTCACTACTCTCCCCCTCCTGTAACAAATGAGCCCTGCGGGACTTCCCCCTAGCTGTCTTCGGCACGTGGGACCCCCGTGGACCTGACTGACTCTGGGCGGGTTTACCCTTGGACCGACACGCCCGCATGATATGGCCTCTCTTACCACAACCATGACATGTCTCTGTAGCGAACCTGCAGTCAGCCGGGTTGTGGTGCCCCCTGCACCTGAAGCACAGCTGGTCCGGAGATGGCGAGACTGTGGATCTCCGCTCAGACACCTGGTAAACCGCCTCCCCAGGTTTGCTCCGCCCCGCCGCTCCAGCCTCATCTCTCCACAGGGCCTGTATATCCTTAACATCTTTATTAGCCGTTTCCATAGACTGTGAAATTTCCCAGGCCTTCTCAAAGGTTAGATCCCCATGTGACAGAAGCCTCCTCTGAATACTGTCATCAGTCACCCCACACACCAAACGGTCCCTCAACATCTGTAACAGAGACTCTCCATAATTACAGTCACGAGCAAGCTTCCTAAGTTCAGCCACATATTCAGCAATCGATTCCTCCGGACGTCGAGTTCTTGTATTGAACTTGAACCTTTGCACGATCTCACTAGGTTTGGGGTTGAAATGGGCCCGCAATGTCTCGACTAATTGAGGGTAGGTCTTTTCCCCAGGTGTAGCAGGGCTCACCAAACTCCTCAACAAACTGTATGTAGCTGGGCCACAACAACTGAGCAAAATAGCCTTTGTCTTACCAGCATCAGTGATATCATTAGCCACGAAAAAAAAATCCAAAACCTCACAGTACTCCTCCCAAGTTTGGGACTGGCTGTCAAATGGGCCCACAGTTCCTACTGTGCCCATACTGGCTCCTTTCCTCCTCCACCTTCAGTTGATCCCCGTCGCCAATGTAATAGCCGAGTTATCCAAGGAACACGCAGAGACCAATAAGACGAGTTGACTGTTTACTTCCACAGGAGTAGAGCACACCAAACAATTGACTGTGGCACCACCAACATGGCTGCTCAGAGAGCCCCCTATGAAACAGGAAGCACCTATATATAGTGTACAGATGAACCCTAGTGTCTCCATCTAGTGGACAGGTAAATACATTACAAGTCAAACCAGCCAGGATATTACACTATCTATCTATCTATCTATCTATCTATCTATCTATCCATCTATCTATCTATCTATCTATCTATCTATCTATCTATCTATCTATCTATCTATCTATCTATCTATCTATCTATCTATCTATCTATATGTCTCTATCTCTATCTATCTATCTAGTGACTCTCAGGGCGGCGCGGCCCCCTTTTATACCCTTCCTGGACGATGAAGATGTTCCTGCACATGAAGATGTTCCTACACAGCAGCCATTGAGAATGTTCCTACACAGCAGCCAATGAAAATGTTCCTACACAGCAGCCAGATTGTGACATCACAGAGCATCCCTGTGATGTCACAATCTGGCTGCTGTGTAAGAACATTTTCATTGGCTGCTGTGTAGGAACATCCTCAATGGCTGCTGTGTAGGAACATCTTCATTGGCTTCTGTGTAGGAACAGTCTCATTGGCTGCTGTGTCTATCTATCTATCTATCTATCTATCTATCTATCTATCTATCTATCTATCTATCTATCTATCTATCTATCTATCTATCTATCTATCTATCTATCTATCTATCTATCTATCTATCTATCTATCTATCTATCTATATGTCTCTATCTCTATCTATCTATCTAGTGACTCTCAGGGCGGCGCGGCCCCCTTTTATACCCTTCCTGGACGATGAAGATGTTCCTGCACATGAAGATGTTCCTACACATCAGCCATTGAGGATGTTCCTACACAGCAGCCAATGAAAATGTTCCTACACAGCAGCCAGATTGTGACATCACAGAGCATCCCTGTGATGTCACAATCTGGCTGCTGTGTAAGAACATTTTCATTGGCTGCTGTGTAGGAACATCCTCAATGGCTGCTGTGTAGGAACATCTTCATTGGCTGCTGTGTAGGAACAGTCTCATTGGCTGCTGTGTCTATCTATCTATCTATCTATCTATCTATCTATCTATCTATCTATCTATCTATCTATCTATCTATCTATCTATCTATCTATCTATCTATCTATCTATCTATCTATCTATCTATCTATCTATCTATCTATATGTCTCTATCTCTATCTATCTATCTAGTGACTCTCAGGGCGGCGCGGCCCCCTTTTATACCCTTCCTGGACGATGAAGATGTTCCTGCACATGAAGATGTTTCTACACAGCAGCCATTGAGGATGTTCCTACACAGCAGCCAATGAAAATGTTCCTACACAGCAGCCAGATTGTGACATCACAGAGCATCCCTGTGATGTCACAATCTGGCTGCTGTGTAAGAACATTTTCATTGGCTGCTGTGTAGGAACAGTCTCATTGGCTGCTGTGTCTATCTATCTATCTATCTATCTATCTATCTATCTATATGTCTCTATCTCTATCTATCTATCTAGTGACTCTCAGGGCGGCGCGGCCCCCTTTTATACCCTTCCTGGACGATGAAGATGTTCCTGCACATGAAGATGTTCCTACACAGCAGCCATTGAGGATGTTCCTACACAGCAGCCAATGAAAATGTTCCTACACAGCAGCCAGATTGTGACATCACAGAGCATCCCTGTGATGTCACAATCTGGCTGCTGTGTAAGAACATTTTCATTGGCTGCTGTGTAGGAACATCCTCAATGGCTGCTGTGTAGGAACATCTTCATTGGCTGCTGTGTAGGAACAGTCTCATTGGCTGCTGTGTCTATCTATCTATCTATCTATCTATCTATCTATCTATCTATCTATCTATCTATCTATATATATGTCTCTATCTCTATCTATCCATCTAGTGACTCTCAGGGCGGCGCGGCCCCCTTTTATACCCTTCCTGGACGATGAAGATGTTCCTGCACATGAAGATGTTCCTAAACAGCAGCCATTTGTCAGCACTGCGCCATAGTGTCCCAAGATGTCCAGCAGATGGCGGCAGAGTGCACCGTACTTGGATTTTGTGGACTGATTTGGGCTTGGCTCACCCTAAGTGGGTTCACCTGTTTGGTTGCTGATTGCATGCACCTGTATTTAAGAGGTGTCTGTGTTTTGCCATGCATTCGAGCCTCATATGTTTCTAGGAGACTCCTGTACCTTTGTTACCCTTTGTGGGACCTTCTTTTGGATTAAAGCAAGTTTGTTTTTGGCTCCTATGCTCAGCGTCCTGTACTTAAACTCAGTACTCTTAAGTTAGCATCGTGACAGTAGGCTCGAATCATCAACATGAGTTTAACAGGCGCTGAAGGAGCGGACATCAGCCTATCCCAATTGCTCGGAGCTTTGAAGACCCAAGGATCCTCAATCCAGCAGATCCAGACCTGGATAACACAGCAAATGCATCAACAGAACCCCCCAGGCGGCAAGACATTCCTTCAGAAACCGGAGCGGTATGATGGCATCCCAGAGACCTGTCAGGGATTTTTGACTCAATGTGACCTGTTTTTTGTTATGCAGCCAGATCAGTTCCCCTCAGAAAGAGCTAAGGTCGCTTTTATGATTTCTCTGCTCTCAGGTAAAGCTCTAGTGTGGGCTACTGCCCTGTGGGAGGCTAGTTCCCCACTTTGTGCTAATGCAGCAGAGTTCTCTAAAGCACTACGCCAGGTTTTCAACCATCCTGTGAGTGGCAGAGAAGCAGCACGCCGCATCAGCACGCTCCGCCAAGGGGCCAGAGCCGTTTCTGAGTATGCTATAGAATTCCGCACCTTGGCAGCTGAGGGTAAATGGAACAATGAAGCACTTTTGACCACTTTTTATAACGGCCTGTCTGAGGCGGTCAAAGATGATTTGGCTAGTCGGGAGTGGGGTGCCACTTTAGATGAGCTCATTACCACCTCTATCTGCCTCGATCAGCGCATACGCGAAAGGAGGCGTGAGCGCAGGCTTCCCAACTCCGCACAGCCCCAAGGGTGTTCGCCACAGAGCGCGTCAGCTCCCGCTGCTCAGCCCCCTCAAGCGGAGGCTATGGAGATAGGCAGGTACCGCATCACACCTGCTGAAAGAGAGCGTCGCCGCAGAGAGAGATGCTGTCTTTACTGCGGTGAGGCTGGTCATTACAGAGACCGATGCCCCCAGCTGCAGGGAAACGAAAACGCTCATTAGGGGAAGGGGACAGCTTAGTGAGCAGTTTGGTCCGATCTCAGTCCCCCAACCCAGCTAAGCGCCTATCCCTGAGTGCTCAACTCACCTGGACCCCAGAGAACCCTGAGAACATCCCAATCACTGTGCTGATCGATTCCGGTTCAGAGGAGAATCTGATGAACTCTGCTCTGGTCACACGCCTCGGTCTACCGGTCATGGCTCTTCCCAATCCTGTGAGAATACAGGCACTCGACGGTCGACCCCTAGGCTCCGGTAAGATCAACTACATGACGCGCCCCTTATCGCTACAGATTGGTTCACATAAAGAGACTATCTCTTTGGCTTTAGTCGAATCCCACCATGACATGGTGGTACTAGGGTTTCCCTGGCTCCAGAAGCACAACCCCCTAATCAATTGGTCCACTGGGGCAATTTTGTCATGGAGCTCAGAGTGTGTTTCAGCCAATCATTTTACACCTGTGATGGAGTGTTCCGCTGCCTGTTCATCTCCTGAGCTCACTTCAGTCCCTGCCGAGTATCATGACTTAGCTGAAGTGTTTAGTAAGACTAGAGCTACAGAACTACCCCCTCACAGATCTTATGACTGTGCCATTGACCTGTTGCCTAACACTATTCCCCCCCGGGGACGACTGTACCCTCTCTCCGTCCCAGAGACTCAGGCCATGGAGGATTACATTAGTGAGTCCCTTACCAATGGGCTTATTAAGCCCTCGACCTCACCCGTGTCAGCAGGATTCTTCTTTGTACCCAAGAAAGATGGTGGTCTACGACCATGCATAGACTACCGAGCACTGAACAACATCACAGTGAAAAACAAATATCCGTTGCCACTCATGTCTTCTGCTTTTGACCTCCTTGGAGGAGCTACAGTGTTCACCAAACTAGACCTGCGGAACGCTTACCATTTGGTCCGCATCAGAGAGAATGATGAGTGGAAGACTGCATTTAGCACCCCTAGTGGACATTATGAATACTATGTGATGCCGTTTGGTCTGACTAATGCACCCGCTGTGTTCCAAGCCTTTTTAAACGACGTGCTCAGAGACTTCCTCAACCGCAGTGTGTTTGTTTACCTCGATGATGTGCTCATCTTCTCCAAGTCCCTTACAGAACATCGTCAGCACGTCCGGCAGGTCCTACAGCGGTTACTGGACAATCAGCTGTTTGTCAAACTAGAGAAGTGTGAGTTCCATGTTACACGCACCTCCTTTTTGGGGTATGTCATCTCCCCTGACGGTGTGATCATGGACCAATCCAGGGTGCAAGCAGTACTGGACTGGCCGGTTCCTACCACTCTCAAACAGGTACAACGTTTTGTGGGATTTGCTAACTTCTATCGTCGTTTCATCCGAGGTTTCAGCTCCATTGTAGCACCCATCACAGCAGTGACCCGTGGAGCACCGACCAAACTCAGATGGACCCCAGAGGCACAAGCGGCATTCGAGCACCTCAAGGCTCAGTTCACGTCGGCTCCCCTGCTGAGGCATCCTGACCCTACCCTACCGTTTGTATTGGAGGTGGACGCGTCCGGTTCTGGAGTTGGAGCCGTGCTTTCCCAGAAGTCAGGTATGGACAATAAGACTCACCCGTGTGCCTTTTTCTCTCGCAAGCTCAGTGACGCTGAAAGGAACTACGACGCCGGTGACAGGGAGCTGCTGGCCATCCTACGGGCGCTTGAGGAATGGAGACACTGGCTAGAAGGAGCACGCCACCCATTCACTGTCATCACGGATCATAAAAACCTCCAGTACATCCGTGGAGCCAAACGCCTGAACCCCCGACAAGCCAGGTGGGCTCTGTTTTTCACCCGATTCAGGTTTATCATCACGTTTCGCCCCGGAACCAAGAACGCCAAGGCTGATGCCTTATCACGACAGTATGACATTGATGTTACTGACCCTGTCCCCGAGTGCATCATTCCCCCCAGCTGTGTGGTGGGACAGGTGACGCTTGCCCTGGAGGACGCCATCCGGCGTGCGCAAGAGGAGGATCCGGGTCCTGGTGGAGTACCCCTGGGCCATCTGTATGTCCCACTCAACGCCCGCTCTGATGTTCTACAGTGGGGGCATGACTCACCAGTGACGGGGCATCCGGGGACTGCCCGCACGGTAGAGCTAGTTAGCCGCCACTTTTGGTGGCCGCGCATGAGAAGCGACATTGAGGAATATGTCCACGCATGTACAGTCTGTGCTACACAGAAGTCAGGGAACCAAGCCCCGGCAGGCCTGCTTCACCCCCTGCCGGTCCCATATCGACCATGGTCCCACATTTCGATGGATTTCATCACAGGCCTACCACCTTCTGATGGCAACACTGTGATTTTTGTAATCGTGGACCGGTTCTCTAAAGCTGCCCACTTTGTCCCTTTACCTAAGCTGCCTTCAGCGAAGGAAACCGCCGATGTGGTGGTCCGGGAGGTGGTGCGTTACCATGGCATCCCAAGTGACATTGTCTCTGATAGAGGCCCCCAATTCATGTCCAAGTATTGGTGTGCATTTTGGTCCTTGTTTGAAACATCTGTCAGTCTTTCTTCAGGCTATCATCCCGAGAGTAATGGACAGACGGAACGTGTGAACCAGGAACTGGAGAAATACTTGCGCTGTATGGTCTCATCCAATCCGGGTGCCTGGAGTCGGAAGCTGGTGTGGGCTGAAATCGCCCACAACCAACTGAGTGGGTCATCCACCGGTATGTCCCCTTTTGAGGTTCAGTATGGATTTGTCCCACCGTTTTTTCCCTCTCAACAGTCCGAGTCTGCGGTCCCCTCTGCGGATGCTGCTGTGGCCAGGTGCCGCCAGGCCTGGAAAAAGGCCCGTGCTGCGCTTACGCGCACCACCGAACGCCATCGAATCCAGGCCAATCGCAGGAGACGGCCTACCCCGACGTTCCGCCCTGGACAGAAAGTGTGGCTCTCCACCAAGAACCTGCCTCTGCGCACAGCCACCAAGTTCACTCCCCGGTTCATCGGCCCGTTTCCTGTGGAGAGGAGGGTTAACCCGGTGGCTTACAAACTCAAACTTCCTAGGACTCTCCGGGTGAGACCGGTGTTCCATGTCTCCTTATTGAAACCTCTATTCTCCTCACCCTTGTCCAGGCCTGCCCCGCTGCCGCCCCCTCCGCGGGTCATCGCTGGTGGCCCGGTCTACACCGTCCGGAGGCTGCTGGATTCCCGGCGGTGGGGGCGGGGCCTCCAGTACCTGATAGACTGGGAGGGCTACGGCCCGGAGGAGCGCTCATGGGTGCCCTCCCGGCACGTCCTGGATCCTGGCCTCATCCGCGCCTTTCACCGCGCCCACCCTCTCAAACCTGGCCCACCTGGAGGTGGTCGTCGGGAGGGGGGCACTGTCAGCACTGCGCCATAGTGTCCCAAGATGTCCAGCAGATGGCGGCAGAGTGCACCGTACTTGGATTTTGTGGACTGATTTGGGCTTGGCTCACCCTAAGTGGGTTCACCTGTTTGGTTGCTGATTGCATGCACCTGTATTTAAGAGGTGTCTGTGTTTTGCCATGCATTCGAGCCTCATATGTTTCTAGGAGACTCCTGTACCTTTGTTACCCTTTGTGGGACCTTCTTTTGGATTAAAGCAAGTTTGTTTTTGGCTCCTATGCTCAGCGTCCTGTACTTAAACTCAGTACTCTTAAGTTAGCATCGTGACACCATTGAGGATGTTCCTACACAGCAGCCAATGAAAATGTTCCTACACAGCAGCCAGATTGTGACATCACAGAGCATCCCTGTGATGTCACAATCTGGCTGCTGTGTAAGAACATTTTCATTGGCTGCTGTGTAGGAACATCCTCAATGGCTGCTGTGTAGGAACATCTTCATTGGCTGCTGTGTAGGAACAGTCTCATTGGCTGCTGTGTCTATCTATCTATCTATCTATCTATCTATCTATCTATCTATCTATCTATCTATATGTCTCTATCTCTATCTATCTATCTAGTGACTCTCAGGGCGGCGCGGCCCCCTTTTATACCCTTCCTGGACGATGAAGATGTTCCTGCACATGAAGATGTTCCTACACAGCAGCCATTGAGGATGTTCCTACACAGCAGCCAATGAAAATGTTCCTACACAGCAGCCAGATTGTGACATCACAGAGAATCCCTGTGATGTCACAATCTGGCTGCTGTGTAAGAACATTTTCATTGGCTGCTGTGTAGGAACAGTCTCATTGGCTGCTGTATCTATCTATCTATCTATCTATCTATCTATCTATCTATCTATCTATCTCTATCTCTATCTATCTATCTATCTAGTGACTCTCAGGGCGGCGCGGCCCCCTTTTATACCCTTCCTGGACGATGAAGATGTTCCTGCACATGAAGATGTTCCTACACAGCAGCCATTGAGGATGTTCCTACACAGCAGCCAATGAAAATGTTCCTACACAGCAGCCAGATTGTGACATCACAGAGCATCCCTGTGATGTCACAATCTGGCTGCTGTGTAAGAACATTTTCATTGGCTGCTGTGTAGGAACAGTCTCATTGGCTGCTGTATCTATCTATCTATCTATCTATCTATCTATCTATCTATATGTCTCTATCTCTATCTATCTATCTAGTGACTCTCAGGGCGGCGCGGCCCCCTTTTATACCCTTCCTGGACGATGAAGATGTTCCTGCACATGAAGATGTTCCTACACAGCAGCCATTGAGGATGTTCCTACACAGCAGCCAATGAAAATGTTCCTACACAGCAGCCAGATTGTGACATCACAGAGCATCCCTGTGATGTCACAATCTGGCTGCTGTGTAAGAACATTTTCATTGGCTGCTGTGTAGGAACATCCTCAATGGCTGCTGTGTAGGAACATCTTCATTGGCTGCTGTGTAGGAACAGTCTCATTGGCTGCTGTGTCTATCTATCTATCTATCTATCTATCTATCTATCTATCTATCTATCTATCTATATGTCTCTATCTCTATCTATCTATCTAGTGACTCTCAGGGCGGCGCGGCCCCCTTTTATACCCTTCCTGGACGATGAAGATGTTCCTGCACATGAAGATGTTCCTACACAGCAGCCATTGAGGATGTTCCTACACAGCAGCCAATGAAAATGTTCCTACACAGCAGCCAGATTGTGACATCACAGAGCATCCCTGTGATGTCACAATCTGGCTGCTGTGTAAGAACATTTTCATTGGCTGCTGTGTAGGAACATCCTCAATGGCTGCTGTGTAGGAACATCTTCATTGGCTGCTGTGTAGGAACAGTCTCATTGGCTGCTGTGTCTATCTATCTATCTATCTATCTATCTATCTATCTATCTATCTATCTATCTATCTATCTATCTATATGTCTCTATCTCTATCTATCTATCTAGTGACTCTCAGGGCGGCGCGGCCCCCTTTTAAACCCTTCCTGGACGATGAAGATGTTCCTGCACATGAAGATGTTCCTACACAGCAGCCATTGAGGATGTTCCTACACAGCAGCCAATGAAAATGTTCCTACACAGCAGCCAGATTGTGACATCACAGAGCATCCCTGTGATGTCACAATCTGGCTGCTGTGTAAGAACATTTTCATTGGCTGCTGTGTAGGAACAGTCTCATTGGCTGCTGTGTCTATCTATCTATCTATCTATCTATCTATCTATCTATCTATCTATCTATCTATCTATCTATCTATCTATCTATCTATATGTCTCTATCTCTATCTATCTATCTAGTGACTCTCAGGGCGGCGCGGCCCCCTTTTATACCCTTCCTGGACGATGAAGATGTTCCTGCACATGAAGATGTTCCTACACAGCAGCCATTGAGGATGTTCCTACACAGCAGCCAATGAAAATGTTCCTACACAGCAGCCAGATTGTGACATCACAGAGCATCCCTGTGATGTCACAATCTGGCTGCTGTGTAAGAACATTTTCATTGGCTGCTGTGTAGGAACATCCTCAATGGCTGCTGTGTAGGAACATCTTCATTGGCTGCTGTGTAGGAACAGTCTCATTGGCTGCTGTGTCTATCTATCTATCTATCTATCTATCTATCTATCTATCTATCTATCTATCTATCTATATGTCTCTATCTCTATCTATCTATCTAGTGACTCTCAGGGCGGCGCGGCCCCCTTTTATACCCTTCCTGGACGATGAAGATGTTCCTGCACATGAAGATGTTCCTACACAGCAGCCATTGAGGATGTTCCTACACAGCAGCCAATGAAAATGTTCCTACACAGCAGCCAGATTGTGACATCACAGAGCATCCCTGTGATGTCACAATCTGGCTGCTGTGTAAGAACATTTTCATTGGCTGCTGTGTAGGAACATCCTCAATGGCTGCTGTGTAGGAACATCTTCATTGGCTGCTGTGTAGGAACAGTCTCATTGGCTGCTGTGTCTATCTATCTATCTATCTCTATCTATCTATCTATCTATCTATCTATCTATCTATCTATCTATCTATCTATATGTCTCTATCTCTATCTATCTATCTAGTGACTCTCAGGGCGGCGCGGCCCCCTTTTATACCCTTCCTGGATGATGAAGATGTTCCTGCACATGAAGATGTTCCTACACAGCAGCCATTGAGGATGTTCCTACACAGCAGCCAATGAAAATGTTCCTACACAGCAGCCAGATTGTGACATCACAGAGCATCCCTGTGATGTCACAATCTGGCTGCTGTGTAAGAACATTTTCATTGGCTGCTGTGTAGGAACATCCTCAATGGCTGCTGTGTAGGAACATCTTCATTGGCTGCTGTGTAGGAACAGTCTCATTGGCTGCTGTGTCTATCTATCTATCTATCTATCTATCTATCTATCTATCTATCTATCTATCTATATGTCTCTATCTCTATCTATCTATCTAGTGACTCTCAGGCAACGCGGCCCCCTTTTATACCCTTCCTGGACGATGAAGATGTTCCTGCACATGAAGATGTTCCTACACAGCAGCCATTGAGGATGTTCCTACACAGCAGCCAATGAAAATGTTCCTACACAGCAGCCAGATTGTGACATCACAGAGCATCCCTGTGATGTCACAATCTGGCTGCTGTGTAAGAACATTTTCATTGGCTGCTGTGTAGGAACATCCTCAATGGCTGCTGTGTAGGAACATCTTCATTGGCTGCTGTGTAGGAACAGTCTCATTGGCTGCTGTGTCTATCTATCTATCTATCTATCTATCTATCTATCTATCTATATGTCTCTATCTCTATCTATCTATCTAGTGACTCTCAGGCAACGCGGCCCCCTTTTATACCCTTCCTGGACGATGAAGATGTTCCTGCACATGAAGATGTTCCTACACAGCAGCCATTGAGGATGTTCCTACACAGCAGCCAATGAAAATGTTCCTACACAGCAGCCAGATTGTGACATCACAGAGCATCCCTGTGATGTCACAATCTGGCTGCTGTGTAAGAACATTTTCATTGGCTGCTGTGTAGGAACATCCTCAATGGCTGCTGTGTAGGAACATCTTCATTGGCTGCTGTGTAGGAACAGTCTCATTGGCTGCTGTGTCTATCTATCTATCTATCTATCTATCTATCTATCTATCTATCTATCTATATGTCTCTATCTCTATCTATCTATCTAGTGACTCTCAGGGCGGCGCGGCCCCCTTTTATACCCTTCCTGGACGATGAAGATGTTCCTGCACATGAAGATGTTCCTACACAGCAGCCATTGAGGATGTTCCTACACAGCAGCCAATGAAAATGTTCCTACACAGCAGCCAGATTGTGACATCACAGAGCATCCCTGTGATGTCACAATCTGGCTGCTGTGTAAGAACATTTTCATTGGCTGCTGTGTAGGAACATCCTCAATGGCTGCTGTGTAGGAACATCTTCATTGGCTGCTGTGTAGGAACAGTCTCATTGGCTGCTGTGTCTATCTATCTATCTATCTATCTATCTATCTATCTATCTATCTATCTATATGTCTCTATCTCTATCTATCTATCTAGTGACTCTCAGGGCGGCGCGGCCCCCTTTTATACCCTTCCTGGACGATGAAGATGTTCCTGCACATGAAGATGTTCCTACACAGCAGCCATTGAGGATGTTCCTACACAGCAGCCAATGAAAATGTTCCTACACAGCAGCCAGATTGTG
>NW_028175795.1:270000-272500 GCF_949987555.1 Borostomias antarcticus
CTATCTATCTATCTATCTATCTATCTATATGTCTCTATCTCTATCTATCTATCTAGTGACTCTCAGGGCGGCGCGGCCCCCTTTTATACCCTTCCTGGACGATGAAGATGTTCCTGCACATGAAGATGTTCCTACACAGCAGCCATTGAGGATGTTCCTACACAGCAGCCAATGAAAATGTTCCTACACAGCAGCCAGATTGTGACATCACAGAGCATCCCTGTGATGTCACAATCTGGCTGCTGTGTAAGAACATTTTCATTGGCTGCTGTGTAGGAACAGTCTCATTGGCTGCTGTGTCTATCTATCTATCTATCTATCTATCTATCTATCTATCTATCTATCTATCTATCTATCTATCTATCTATCTATATGTCTCTATCTCTATCTATCTATCTAGTGACTCTCAGGGCGGCGCGGCCCCCTTTTATACCCTTCCTGGACGATGAAGATGTTCCTGCACATGAAGATGTTCCTACACAGCAGCCATTGAGGATGTTCCTACACAGCAGCCAATGAAAATGTTCCTACACAGCAGCCAGATTGTGACATCACAGAGCATCCCTGTGATGTCACAATCTGGCTGCTGTGTAAGAACATTTTCATTGGCTGCTGTGTAGGAACATCCTCAATGGCTGCTGTGTAGGAACATCTTCATTGGCTGCTGTGTAGGAACAGTCTCATTGGCTGCTGTGTCTATCTATCTATCTATCTATCTATCTATCTATCTATCTATCTATCTATCTATCTATCTATCTATCTATCTATCTATCTATCTATCTATCTATCTATCTATCTATCTATATATATGTCTCTATCTCTATCTATCCATCTAGTGACTCTCAGGGCGGCGCGGCCCCCTTTTATACCCTTCCTGGACGATGAAGATGTTCCTGCACATGAAGATGTTCCTAAACAGCAGCCATTGAGGATGTTCCTACACAGCAGCCAATGAAAATGTTCCTACACAGCAGCCAGATTGTGACATCACAGAGCATCCCTGTGATGTCACAATCTGGCTGCTGTGTAAGAACATTTTCATTGGCTGCTGTGTAGGAACATCCTCAATGGCTGCTGTGTAGGAACATCTTCATTGGCTGCTGTGTAGGAACAGTCTCATTGGCTGCTGTGTCTATCTATCTATCTATCTATCTATCTATCTATCTATCTATCTATCTATCTATATGTCTCTATCTCTATCTATCTATCTAGTGACTCTCAGGGCGGCGCGGCCCCCTTTTATACCCTTCCTGGACGATGAAGATGTTCCTGCACATGAAGATGTTCCTACACAGCAGCCATTGACGATGTTCCTACACAGCAGCCAATGAAAATGTTCCTACACAGCAGCCAGATTGTGACATCACAGAGAATCCCTGTGATGTCACAATCTGGCTGCTGTGTAAGAACATTTTCATTGGCTGCTGTGTAGGAACAGTCTCATTGGCTGCTGTGTCTATCTATCTATCTATCTATCTATCTATCTATCTATCTATCTATCTATCTATCTATCTATCTATCTATCTATCTATCTATCTATCTATATGTCTCTATCTCTATCTATCTATCTAGTGACTCTCAGGGCGGCGCGGCCCCCTTTTATACCCTTCCTGGACGATGAAGATGTTCCTGCACATGAAGATGTTCCTACACAGCAGCCATTGAGGATGTTCCTACACAGCAGCCAATGAAAATGTTCCTACACAGCAGCCAGATTGTGACATCACAGAGCATCCCTGTGATGTCACAATCTGGCTGCTGTGTAAGAACATTTTCATTGGCTGCTGTGTAGGAACATCCTCAATGGCTGCTGTGTAGGAACATCTTCATTGGCTGCTGTGTAGGAACAGTCTCATTGGCTGCTGTGTCTATCTATCTATCTATCTATCTATCTATCTATCTATCTATCTATCTATCTATCTATCTATCTATCTATCTATCTATCTATCTATCTATCTATCTATCTATCTATCTATCTATCTATCTATCTATCTATCTATCTATCTATCTATATGTCGCCGCCCTGAGAGTCACTAGATAGATAGATAGAGATAGAGACATATAGATAGATAGATAGATAGATAGATAGATAGATAGATAGATAGATAGATAGATAGATAGATAGATGGATAGATAGATAGATAGATAGATAGATAGATAGATAGATAGATAGATAGATAGATAGATAGATAGATAGATAGATAGATAGATAGACACAGCAGCCAATGAGACTGTTCCTACACAGCAGCCAATGAAGATGTTCCTACACAGCAGCCATTGAGGATGTTCCTACACAGCAGCCAATGAAAATGTTCTTACACAGCAGCCAGATTGTGACATCACAGGGATGCTCTGTGATGTCACAATCTGGCTGCTGTGTAGGAACATTTTCATTGGCTGCTGTGTAGGAACATCCTCAATGGCTGCTGTGTAGGAACATCTTCATGTGCAGGAACATCTTCATCGTCCAGGAAGGGTATAAAAGGGGGCCGCGCCGCCC
>NW_028175795.1:277500-290000 GCF_949987555.1 Borostomias antarcticus
CCTACACAGCAGCCAGATTGTGACATCACAGAGCATCCCTGTGATGTCACAATCTGGCTGCTGTGTAAGAACATTTTCATTGGCTGCTGTGTAGGAACATCCTCAATGGCTGCTGTGTAGGAACATCTTCATTGGCTGCTGTGTAGGAACAGTCTCATTGGCTGCTGTGTCTATCTATCTATCTATCTATCTATCTATCTATCTATCTATCTATCTATCTATCTATCTATCTATCTATCTATCTATCTATCTATCTATCTATCTATCTATCTATCTATATATATATATGTCTCTATCTCTATCTATCCATCTAGTGACTCTCAGGGCGGCGCGGCCCCCTTTTATACCCTTCCTGGACGATGAAGATGTTCCTGCACATGAAGATGTTCCTACACAGCAGCCATTGAGGATGTTCCTACACAGCAGCCAATGAAAATGTTCCTACACAGCAGCCAGATTGTGACATCACAGAGCATCCCTGTGATGTCACAATCTGGCTGCTGTGTAAGAACATTTTCATTGGCTGCTGTGTAGGAACATCCTCAATGGCTGCTGTGTAGGAACATCTTCATTGGCTGCTGTGTAGGAACAGTCTCATTGGCTGCTGTGTCTATCTATCTATCTATCTATCTATCTATCTATCTATCTATCTATCTATCTATCTATCTATATATATGTCTCTATCTCTATCTATCCATCTAGTGACTCTCAGGGCGGCGCGGCCCCCTTTTATACCCTTCCTGGACGATGAAGATGTTCCTGCACATGAAGATGTTCCTACACAGCAGCCATTGAGGATGTTCCTACACAGCAGCCAATGAAAATGTTCCTACACAGCAGCCAGATTGTGACATCACAGAGCATCCCTGTGATGTCACAATCTGGCTGCTGTGTAAGAACATTTTCATTGGCTGCTGTGTAGGAACATCCTCAATGGCTGCTGTGTAGGAACATCTTCATTGGCTGCTGTGTAGGAACAGTCTCATTGGCTGCTGTGTCTATCTATCTATCTATCTATCTATCTATCTATCTATCTATCTATCTATCTATCTATCTATCTATCTATCTATCTATATGTCTCTATCTCTATCTATCCATCTAGTGACTCTCAGGGCGGCGCGGCCCCCTTTTATACCCTTCCTGGACGATGAAGATGTTCCTGCACATGAAGATGTTCCTACACAGCAGCCATTGAGGATGTTCCTACACAGCAGCCAATGAAAATGTTCCTACACAGCAGCCAGATTGTGACATCACAGAGCATCCCTGTGATGTCACAATCTGGCTGCTGTGTAAGAACATTTTCATTGGCTGCTGTGTAGGAACATCCTCAATGGCTGCTGTGTAGGAACATCTTCATTGGCTGCTGTGTAGGAACAGTCTCATTGGCTGCTGTGTCTATCTATCTATCTATCTATCTATCTATCTATCTATCTATCTATCTATCTATCTATCTATCTATCTATCTATATGTCTCTATCTCTATCTATCTATCTAGTGACTCTCAGGGCGGCGCGGCCCCCTTTTATACCCTTCCTGGACGATGAAGATGTTCCTGCACATGAAGATGTTCCTACACAGCAGCCATTGAGAATGTTCCTACACAGCAGCCAATGAAAATGTTCCTACACAGCAGCCAGATTGTGACATCACAGAGCATCCCTGTGATGTCACAATCTGGCTGCTGTGTAAGAACATTTTCATTGGCTGCTGTGTAGGAACATCCTCAATGGCTGCTGTGTAGGAACATCTTCATTGGCTGCTGTGTAGGAACAGTCTCATTGGCTGCTGTGTCTATCTATCTATCTATCTATCTATCTATCTATCTATCTATCTATCTATCTATCTATCTATCTATCTATCTATCTATCTATCTATCTATCTATATATATGTCTCTATCTCTATCTATCCATCTAGTGACTCTCAGGGCGGCGCGGCCCCCTTTTATACCCTTCCTGGACGATGAAGATGTTCCTGCACATGAAGATGTTCCTACACAGCAGCCATTGAGGATGTTCCTACACAGCAGCCAATGAAAATGTTCCTACACAGCAGCCAGATTGTGACATCACAGAGCATCCCTGTGATGTCACAATCTGGCTGCTGTGTAAGAACATTTTCATTGGCTGCTGTGTAGGAACATCCTCAATGGCTGCTGTGTAGGAACATCTTCATTGGCTGCTGTGTAGGAACAGTCTCATTGGCTGCTGTGTCTATCTATCTATCTATCTATCTATCTATCTATCTATCTATCTATCTATCTATCTATATATATGTCTCTATCTCTATCTATCCATCTAGTGACTCTCAGGGCGGCGCGGCCCCCTTTTATACCCTTCCTGGACGATGAAGATGTTCCTGCACATGAAGATGTTCCTACACAGCAGCCATTGAGGATGTTCCTACACAGCAGCCAATGAAAATGTTCCTACACAGCAGCCAGATTGTGACATCACAGAGCATCCCTGTGATGTCACAATCTGGCTGCTGTGTAAGAACATTTTCATTGGCTGCTGTGTAGGAACATCCTCAATGGCTGCTGTGTAGGAACATCTTCATTGGCTGCTGTGTAGGAACAGTCTCATTGGCTGCTGTGTCTATCTATCTATCTATCTATCTATCTATCTATCTATCTATCTATCTATCTATCTATCTATCTATCTATCTATCTATCTATCTATCTATATGTCTCTATCTCTATCTATCCATCTAGTGACTCTCAGGGCGGCGCGGCCCCCTTTTATACCCTTCCTGGACGATGAAGATGTTCCTGCACATGAAGATGTTCCTACACAGCAGCCATTGAGGATGTTCCTACACAGCAGCCAATGAAAATGTTCCTACACAGCAGCCAGATTGTGACATCACAGAGCATCCCTGTGATGTCACAATCTGGCTGCTGTGTAAGAACATTTTCATTGGCTGCTGTGTAGGAACATCCTCAATGGCTGCTGTGTAGGAACATCTTCATTGGCTGCTGTGTAGGAACAGTCTCATTGGCTGCTGTGTCTATCTATCTATCTATCTATCTATCTATCTATCTATCTATCTATCTATCTATCTATCTATCTATCTATCTATCTATATGTCTCTATCTCTATCTATCTATCTAGTGACTCTCAGGGCGGCGCGGCCCCCTTTTATACCCTTCCTGGACGATGAAGATGTTCCTGCACATGAAGATGTTCCTACACAGCAGCCATTGAGAATGTTCCTACACAGCAGCCAATGAAAATGTTCCTACACAGCAGCCAGATTGTGACATCACAGAGCATCCCTGTGATGTCACAATCTGGCTGCTGTGTAAGAACATTTTCATTGGCTGCTGTGTAGGAACATCCTCAATGGCTGCTGTGTAGGAACATCTTCATTGGCTGCTGTGTAGGAACAGTCTCATTGGCTGCTGTGTCTATCTATCTATCTATCTATCTATCTATCTATCTATCTATCTATCTATCTATCTATCTATCTATCTATCTATCTATCTATCTATCTATCTATCTATCTATCTATCTATCTATATATATGTCTCTATCTCTATCTATCCATCTAGTGACTCTCAGGGCGGCGCGGCCCCCTTTTATACCCTTCCTGGACGATGAAGATGTTCCTGCACATGAAGATGTTCCTAAACAGCAGCCATTGAGGATGTTCCTACACAGCAGCCAATGAAAATGTTCCTACACAGCAGCCAGATTGTGACATCACAGAGCATCCCTGTGATGTCACAATCTGGCTGCTGTGTAAGAACATTTTCATTGGCTGCTGTGTAGGAACATCCTCAATGGCTGCTGTGTAGGAACATCTTCATTGGCTGCTGTGTAGGAACAGTCTCATTGGCTGCTGTGTCTATCTATCTATCTATCTATCTATCTATCTATCTATCTATCTATCTATCTATCTATCTATCTATCTATCTATCTATCTATCTATCTATCTATCTATCTATCTATCTATCTATATGTCTCTATCTCTATCTATCTATCTAGTGACTCTCAGGGCGGCGCGGCCCCCTTTTATACCCTTCCTGGACGATGAAGATGTTCCTGCACATGAAGATGTTCCTACACAGCA
Organism: Borostomias antarcticus; assembly: GCF_949987555.1. Classification (NCBI taxonomy): domain Eukaryota; kingdom Metazoa; phylum Chordata; class Actinopteri; order Stomiiformes; family Stomiidae; genus Borostomias; species Borostomias antarcticus. The sequence continues at coordinate 281,576 of NW_028175795.1, forward strand.
GCCATTGACGATGTTCCTACACAGCAGCCAATGAAAATGTTCCTACACAGCAGCCAGATTGTGACATCACAGAGAATCCCTGTGATGTCACAATCTGGCTGCTGTGTAAGAACATTTTCATTGGCTGCTGTGTAGGAACAGTCTCATTGGCTGCTGTGTCTATCTATCTATCTATCTATCTATCTATCTATCTATCTATCTATCTATCTATCTATCTATCTATCTATCTATCTATCTATCTATATGTCTCTATCTCTATCTATCTATCTAGTGACTCTCAGGGCGGCGCGGCCCCCTTTTATACCCTTCCTGGACGATGAAGATGTTCCTGCACATGAAGATGTTCCTACACAGCAGCCATTGAGGATGTTCCTACACAGCAGCCAATGAAAATGTTCCTACACAGCAGCCAGATTGTGACATCACAGAGCATCCCTGTGATGTCACAATCTGGCTGCTGTGTAAGAACATTTTCATTGGCTGCTGTGTAGGAACATCCTCAATGGCTGCTGTGTAGGAACATCTTCATTGGCTGCTGTGTAGGAACAGTCTCATTGGCTGCTGTGTCTATCTATCTATCTATCTATCTATCTATCTATCTATCTATCTATCTATCTATCTATCTATCTATCTATCTATCTATCTATCTATCTATCTATCTATCTATCTATCTATCTATCTATCTATCTATATGTCGCCGCCCTGAGAGTCACTAGATAGATAGATAGAGATAGAGACATATAGATAGATAGATAGATAGATAGATAGATAGATAGATAGATAGATAGATAGATAGATAGATAGATAGACACAGCAGCCAATGAGACTGTTCCTACACAGCAGCCAATGAAGATGTTCCTACACAGCAGCCATTGAGGATGTTCCTACACAGCAGCCAATGAAAATGTTCTTACACAGCAGCCAGATTGTGACATCACAGGGATGCTCTGTGATGTCACAATCTGGCTGCTGTGTAGGAACATTTTCATTGGCTGCTGTGTAGGAACATCCTCAATGGCTGCTGTGTAGGAACATCTTCATGTGCAGGAACATCTTCATCGTCCAGGAAGGGTATAAAAGGGGGCCGCGCCGCCCTGAGAGTCACTAGATAGATAGATAGAGATAGAGACATATAGATAGATAGATAGATAGATAGATAGATAGATAGATAGATAGATAGATAGATAGATAGATAGATAGATAGATAGATAGATAGATAGACACAGCAGCCAATGAGACTGTTCCTACACAGCAGCCAATGAAGATGTTCCTACACAGCAGCCATTGAGGATGTTCCTACACAGCAGCCAATGAAAATGTTCTTACACAGCAGCCAGATTGTGACATCACAGGGATGCTCTGTGATGTCACAATCTGGCTGCTGTGTAGGAACATTTTCATTGGCTGCTGTGTAGGAACATCCTCAATGGCTGCTGTGTAGGAACATCTTCATGTGCAGGAACATCTTCATCGTCCAGGAAGGGTATAAAAGGGGGCCGCGCCGCCCTGAGAGTCACTAGATAGATAGATAGAGATAGAGACATATAGATAGATAGATAGATAGATAGATAGATAGATAGATAGATAGATAGATAGATAGATAGATAGATAGACACAGCAGCCAATGAGACTGTTCCTACACAGCAGCCAATGAAGATGTTCCTACACAGCAGCCATTGAGGATGTTCCTACACAGCAGCCAATGAAAATGTTCTTACACAGCAGCCAGATTGTGACATCACAGGGATGCTCTGTGATGTCACAATCTGGCTGCTGTGTAGGAACATTTTCATTGGCTGCTGTGTAGGAACATCCTCAATGGCTGCTGTGTAGGAACATCTTCATGTGCAGGAACATCTTCATCGTCCAGGAAGGGTATAAAAGGGGGCCGCGCCGCCCTGAGAGTCACTAGATAGATAGATAGAGATAGAGACATATAGATAGATAGATAGATAGATAGATAGATAGATAGATAGATAGATAGACACAGCAGCCAATGAGACTGTTCCTACACAGCAGCCAATGAAAATGTTCTTACACAGCAGCCAGATTGTGACATCACAGGGATGCTCTGTGATGTCACAATCTGGCTGCTGTGTAGGAACATTTTCATTGGCTGCTGTGTAGGAACATCCTCAATGGCTGCTGTGTAGGAACATCTTCATGTGCAGGAACATCTTCATCGTCCAGGAAGGGTATAAAAGGGGGCCGCGCCGCCCTGAGAGTCACTAGATAGATAGATAGAGATAGAGACATATAGATAGATAGATAGATAGATAGATAGATAGATAGATAGATAGATAGATAGATAGATAGATAGATAGATAGATAGACACAGCAGCCAATGAGACTGTTCCTACACAGCAGCCAATGAAGATGTTCCTACACAGCAGCCATTGAGGATGTTCCTACACAGCAGCCAATGAAAATGTTCTTACACAGCAGCCAGATTGTGACATCACAGGGATGCTCTGTGATGTCACAATCTGGCTGCTGTGTAGGAACATTTTCATTGGCTGCTGTGTAGGAACATCCTCAATGGCTGCTGTGTAGGAACATCTTCATGTGCAGGAACATCTTCATCGTCCAGGAAGGGTATAAAAGGGGGCCGCGCCGCCCTGAGAGTCACTAGATAGATAGATAGAGATAGAGACATATAGATAGATAGATAGATAGATAGATAGATAGATAGATAGATAGATAGATAGATAGATAGATAGATAGATAGACACAGCAGCCAATGAGACTGTTCCTACACAGCAGCCAATGAAAATGTTCTTACACAGCAGCCAGATTGTGACATCACAGGGATGCTCTGTGATGTCACAATCTGGCTGCTGTGTAGGAACATTTTCATTGGCTGCTGTGTAGGAACATCCTCAATGGCTGCTGTGTAGGAACATCTTCATGTGCAGGAACATCTTCATCGTCCAGGAAGGGTATAAAAGGGGGCCGCGCCGCCCTGAGAGTCACTAGATAGATAGATAGAGATAGAGACATATAGATAGATAGATAGATAGATAGATAGATAGATAGATAGATAGATAGATAGATAGATAGATAGACACAGCAGCCAATGAGACTGTTCCTACACAGCAGCCAATGAAGATGTTCCTACACAGCAGCCATTGAGGATGTTCCTACACATCCTATCTATCTATCTATCTATCTATCTATCTATCCATCTATCTATCTATCTATCTATCTATCTATCTATCTATCTATCTATCTATCTATCTATCTATCTATCTATCTATCTATCTATCTATCTATCTATCTATCTATCTATCTAATGTCTCTATCTCTATCTATCTATCTAGTGACTCTCAGGGCGGCGCGGCCCCCTTTTATACCCTTCCTGGACGATGAAGATGTTCCTGCACATGAAGATGTTCCTACACAGCAGCCATTGAGAATGTTCCTACACAGCAGCCAATGAAAATGTTCCTACACAGCAGCCAGATTGTGACATCACAGAGCATCCCTGTGATGTCACAATCTGGCTGCTGTGTAAGAACATTTTCATTGGCTGCTGTGTAGGAACATCCTCAATGGCTGCTGTGTAGGAACATCTTCATTGGCTGCTGTGTAGGAACAGTCTCATTGGCTGCTGTGTCTATCTATCTATCTATCTATCTATCTATCTATCTATCTATCTATCTATCTATCTATCTATATGTCTCTATCTCTATCTATCTATCTAGTGACTCTCAGGGCGGCGCGGCCCCCTTTTATACCCTTCCTGGACGATGAAGATGTTCCTGCACATGAAGATGTTCCTACACATCAGCCATTGAGGATGTTCCTACACAGCAGCCAATGAAAATGTTCCTACACAGCAGCCAGATTGTGACATCACAGAGCATCCCTGTGATGTCACAATCTGGCTGCTGTGTAAGAACATTTTCATTGGCTGCTGTGTAGGAACATCCTCAATGGCTGCTGTGTAGGAACATCTTCATTGGCTGCTGTGTAGGAACAGTCTCATTGGCTGCTGTGTCTATCTATCTATCTATCTATCTATCTATCTATCTATATCTATCTATCTATCTATCTATCTATCTATCTATCTATCTATCTATCTATCTATCTATCTATCTATCTATCTATCTATCTATCTATCTATCTATATGTCTCTATCTCTATCTATCTATCTAGTGACTCTCAGGGCGGCGCGGCCCCCTTTTATACCCTTCCTGGACGATGAAGATGTTCCTGCACATGAAGATGTTCCTACACAGCAGCCATTGAGGATGTTCCTACACAGCAGCCAATGAAAATGTTCCTACACAGCAGCCAGATTGTGACATCACAGAGCATCCCTGTGATGTCACAATCTGGCTGCTGTGTAAGAACATTTTCATTGGCTGCTGTGTAGGAACAGTCTCATTGGCTGCTGTGTCTATCTATCTATCTATCTATCTATCTATCTATCTATCTATCTATCTATCTATCTATCTATCTATCTATCTATCTATCTATCTATCTATCTATCTATCTATCTATATGTCTCTATCTCTATCTATCTATCTAGTGACTCTCAGGGCGGCGCGGCCCCCTTTTATACCCTTCCTGGACGATGAAGATGTTCCTGCACATGAAGATGTTCCTACACAGCAGCCATTGAGGATGTTCCTACACAGCAGCCAATGAAAATGTTCCTACACAGCAGCCAGATTGTGACATCACAGAGCATCCCTGTGATGTCACAATCTGGCTGCTGTGTAAGAACATTTTCATTGGCTGCTGTGTAGGAACATCCTCAATGGCTGCTGTGTAGGAACATCTTCATTGGCTGCTGTGTAGGAACAGTCTCATTGGCTGCTGTGTCTATCTATCTATCTATCTATCTATCTATCTATCTATCTATCTATCTATCTATCTATCTATCTATCTATCTATCTATCTATCTATCTATCTATCTATCTATCTATATGTCTCTATCTCTATCTATCTATCTAGTGACTCTCAGGGCGGCGCGGCCCCCTTTTATACCCTTCCTGGACGATGAAGATGTTCCTGCACATGAAGATGTTCCTACACAGCAGCCATTGAGGATGTTCCTACACAGCAGCCAATGAAAATGTTCCTACACAGCAGCCAGATTGTGACATCACAGAGCATCCCTGTGATGTCACAATCTGGCTGCTGTGTAAGAACATTTTCATTGGCTGCTGTGTAGGAACATCCTCAATGGCTGCTGTGTAGGAACATCTTCATTGGCTGCTGTGTAGGAACAGTCTCATTGGCTGCTGTGTCTATCTATCTATCTATCTATCTATCTATCTATCTATCTATCTATCTATCTATCTATCTATCTATCTATCTATCTATCTATCTATCTATCTATCTATCTATATGTCTCTATCTCTATCTATCTATCTAGTGACTCTCAGGGCGGCGCGGCCCCCTTTTATACCCTTCCTGGACGATGAAGATGTTCCTGCACATGAAGATGTTCCTACACAGCAGCCATTGAGGATGTTCCTACACAGCAGCCAATGAAAATGTTCCTACACAGCAGCCAGATTGTGACATCACAGAGCATCCCTGTGATGTCACAATCTGGCTGCTGTGTAAGAACATTTTCATTGGCTGCTGTGTAGGAACATCCTCAATGGCTGCTGTGTAGGAACATCTTCATTGGCTGCTGTGTAGGAACAGTCTCATTGGCTGCTGTGTCTATCTATCTATCTATCTATCTATCTATCTATCTATCTATCTATCTATCTATCTATCTATCTATCTATCTATCTATCTATCTATCTATCTATATGTCTCTATCTCTATCTATCCATCTAGTGACTCTCAGGGCGGCGCGGCCCCCTTTTATACCCTTCCTGGACGATGAAGATGTTCCTGCACATGAAGATGTTCCTACACAGCAGCCATTGAGGATGTTCCTACACAGCAGCCAATGAAAATGTTCCTACACAGCAGCCAGATTGTGACATCACAGAGCATCCCTGTGATGTCACAATCTGGCTGCTGTGTAAGAACATTTTCATTGGCTGCTGTGTAGGAACATCCTCAATGGCTGCTGTGTAGGAACATCTTCATTGGCTGCTGTGTTGGAACAGTCTCATTGGCTGCTGTGTCTATCTATCTATCTATCTATCTATCTATCTATCTATCTATCTATCTATCTATCTATCTATCTATCTATCTATCTATCTATCTATCTATCTATATGTCTCTATCTCTATCTATCTATCTAGTGATTCTCAGGGCGGCGCGGCCCCCTTTTATACCCTTCCTGGACGATGAAGATGTTCCTGCACATGAAGATGTTCCTACACAGCAGCCATTGAGGATGTTCCTACACAGCAGCCAATGAAAATGTTCCTACACAGCAGCCAGATTGTGACATCACAGAGCATCCCTGTGATGTCACAATCTGGCTGCTGTGTAAGAACATTTTCATTGGCTGCTGTGTAGGAACATCCTCAATGGCTGCTGTGTAGGAACATCTTCATTGGCTGCTGTGTAGGAACAGTCTCATTGGCTGCTGTGTCTATCTATCTATCTATCTATCTATCTATCTATCTATCTATCTATCTATCTATCTATCTATCTATCTATCTATCTATCTATCTATCTATCTATCTATCTATCTATCTATATATATGTCTCTATCTCTATCTATCCATCTAGTGACTCTCAGGGCGGCGCGGCCCCCTTTTATACCCTTCCTGGACGATGAAGATGTTCCTGCACATGAAGATGTTCCTACACAGCAGCCATTGAGGATGTTCCTACACAGCAGCCAATGAAAATGTTCCTACACAGCAGCCAGATTGTGACATCACAGAGCATCCCTGTGATGTCACAATCTGGCTGCTGTGTAAGAACATTTTCATTGGCTGCTGTGTAGGAACATCCTCAATGGCTGCTGTGTAGGAACATCTTCATTGGCTGCTGTGTAGGAACAGTCTCATTGGCTGCTGTGTCTATCTATCTATCTATCTATCTATCTATCTATCTATATATATGTCTCTATCTCTATCTATCCATCTAGTGACTCTCAGGGCGGCGCGGCCCCCTTTTATACCCTTCCTGGACGATGAAGATGTTCCTGCACATGAAGATGTTCCTACACAGCAGCCATTGAGGATGTTCCTACACAGCAGCCAATGAAAATGTTCCTACACAGCAGCCAGATTGTGACATCACAGAGCATCCCTGTGATGTCACAATCTGGCTGCTGTGTAAGAACATTTTCATTGGCTGCTGTGTAGGAACATCCTCAATGGCTGCTGTGTAGGAACATCTTCATTGGCTGCTGTGTAGGAACAGTCTCATTGGCTGCTGTGTCTATCTATCTATCTATCTATCTATCTATCTATCTATCTATCTATCTATCTATCTATCTATCTATCTATCTATCTATCTATCTATCTATCTATATGTCTCTATCTCTATCTATCCATCTAGTGACTCTCAGGGCGGCGCGGCCCCCTTTTATACCCTTCCTGGACGATGAAGATGTTCCTGCACATGAAGATGTTCCTACACAGCAGCCATTGAGGATGTTCCTACACAGCAGCCAATGAAAATGTTCCTACACAGCAGCCAGATTGTGACATCACAGAGCATCCCTGTGATGTCACAATCTGGCTGCTGTGTAAGAACATTTTCATTGGCTGCTGTGTAGGAACATCCTCAATGGCTGCTGTGTAGGAACATCTTCATTGGCTGCTGTGTAGGAACAGTCTCATTGGCTGCTGTGTCTATCTATCTATCTATCTATCTATCTATCTATCTATCTATCTATCTATCTATCTATCTATCTATATGTCTCTATCTCTATCTATCTATCTAGTGACTCTCAGGGCGGCGCGGCCCCCTTTTATACCCTTCCTGGACGATGAAGATGTTCCTGCACATGAAGATGTTCCTACACAGCAGCCATTGAGAATGTTCCTACACAGCAGCCAATGAAAATGTTCCTACACAGCAGCCAGATTGTGACATCACAGAGCATCCCTGTGATGTCACAATCTGGCTGCTGTGTAAGAACATTTTCATTGGCTGCTGTGTAGGAACATCCTCAATGGCTGCTGTGTAGGAACATCTTCATTGGCTGCTGTGTAGGAACAGTCTCATTGGCTGCTGTGTCTATCTATCTATCTATCTATCTATCTATCTATCTATCTATCTATCTATCTATCTATCTATCTATCTATCTATCTATCTATCTATCTATCTATCTATCTATCTATCTATCTATCTATCTATCTATCTATATGTCTCTATCTCTATCTATCTATCTAGTGACTCTCAGGGCGGCGCGGCCCCCTTTTATACCCTTCCTGGACGATGAAGATGTTCCTGCACATGAAGATGTTCCTACACAGCAGCCATTGAGGATGTTCCTACACAGCAGCCAATGAAAATGTTCCTACACAGCAGCCAGATTGTGACA
>NW_028175795.1:300000-305000 GCF_949987555.1 Borostomias antarcticus
TGTGTAGGAACATCCTCAATGGCTGCTGTGTAGGAACATCTTCATTGGCTGCTGTGTAGGAACAGTCTCATTGGCTGCTGTGTCTATCTATCTATCTATCTATCTATCTATCTATCTATCTATCTATCTATCTATCTATCTATCTATCTATCTATCTATCTATCTATCTATATGTCTCTATCTCTATCTATCTATCTAGTGACTCTCAGGGCGGCGCGGCCCCCTTTTATACCCTTCCTGGACGATGAAGATGTTCCTGCACATGAAGATGTTCCTACACAGCAGCCATTGAGGATGTTCCTACACAGCAGCCAATGAAAATGTTCCTACACAGCAGCCAGATTGTGACATCACAGAGCATCCCTGTGATGTCACAATCTGGCTGCTGTGTAAGAACATTTTCATTGGCTGCTGTGTAGGAACATCCTCAATGGCTGCTGTGTAGGAACATCTTCATTGGCTGCTGTGTAGGAACAGTCTCATTGGCTGCTGTGTCTATCTATCTATCTATCTATCTATCTATCTATCTATCTATCTATCTATCTATCTATCTATCCATCTATCTATCTATCTATCTATCTATCTATCTATCTATCTATCTATCTATCTATCTATCTATCTATCTATCTATCTATCTATCTATCTATCTATCTATCTATATGTCTCTATCTCTATCTATCTATCTAGTGACTCTCAGGGCGGCGCGGCCCCCTTTTATACCCTTCCTGGACGATGAAGATGTTCCTGCACATGAAGATGTTCCTACACAGCAGCCATTGAGAATGTTCCTACACAGCAGCCAATGAAAATGTTCCTACACAGCAGCCAGATTGTGACATCACAGAGCATCCCTGTGATGTCACAATCTGGCTGCTGTGTAAGAACATTTTCATTGGCTGCTGTGTAGGAACATCCTCAATGGCTGCTGTGTAGGAACATCTTCATTGGCTGCTGTGTAGGAACAGTCTCATTGGCTGCTGTGTCTATCTATCTATCTATCTATCTATCTATCTATCTATCTATCTATCTATCTATCTATCTATCTATCTATCTATCTATCTATCTATCTATCTATCTATCTATCTATCTATCTATCTATCTATCGTTATGTCTCTATCTCTATCTATCTATCTAGTGACTCTCAGGGCGGCGCGGCCCCCTTTTATACCCTTCCTGGACGATGAAGATGTTCCTGCACATGAAGATGTTCCTACACATCAGCCATTGAGGATGTTCCTACACAGCAGCCAATGAAAATGTTCCTACACAGCAGCCAGATTGTGACATCACAGAGCATCCCTGTGATGTCACAATCTGGCTGCTGTGTAAGAACATTTTCATTGGCTGCTGTGTAGGAACATCCTCAATGGCTGCTGTGTAGGAACATCTTCATTGGCTGCTGTGTAGGAACAGTCTCATTGGCTGCTGTGTCTATCTATCTATCTATCTATCTATCTATCTATCTATCTATCTATCTATCTATCTATCTATCTATCTATCTATCTATCTATCTATCTATCTATCTATCTATCTATCTATCTATATGTCTCTATCTCTATCTATCTATCTAGTGACTCTCAGGGCGGCGCGGCCCCCTTTTATACCCTTCCTGGACGATGAAGATGTTCCTGCACATGAAGATGTTCCTACACAGCAGCCATTGAGGATGTTCCTACACAGCAGCCAATGAAAATGTTCCTACACAGCAGCCAGATTGTGACATCACAGAGCATCCCTGTGATGTCACAATCTGGCTGCTGTGTAAGAACATTTTCATTGGCTGCTGTGTAGGAACATCCTCAATGGCTGCTGTGTAGGAACATCTTCATTGGCTGCTGTGTAGGAACAGTCTCATTGGCTGCTGTGTCTATCTATCTATCTATCTATCTATCTATCTATCTATCTATCTATCTATCTATCTATCTATCTATCTATCTATCTATATGTCTCTATCTCTATCTATCTATCTAGTGACTCTCAGGGCGGCGCGGCCCCCTTTTATACCCTTCCTGGACGATGAAGATGTTCCTGCACATGAAGATGTTCCTACACATCAGCCATTGAGGATGTTCCTACACAGCAGCCAATGAAAATGTTCCTACACAGCAGCCAGATTGTGACATCACAGAGCATCCCTGTGATGTCACAATCTGGCTGCTGTGTAAGAACATTTTCATTGGCTGCTGTGTAGGAACATCCTCAATGGCTGCTGTGTAGGAACATCTTCATTGGCTGCTGTGTAGGAACAGTCTCATTGGCTGCTGTGTCTATCTATCTATCTATCTATCTATCTATCTATCTATCTATCTATCTATCTATCTATCTATCTATCTATCTATCTATCTATCTATATGTCTCTATCTCTATCTATCTATCTAGTGACTCTCAGGGCGGCGCGGCCCCCTTTTATACCCTTCCTGGACGATGAAGATGTTCCTGCACATGAAGATGTTCCTACACAGCAGCCATTGAGGATGTTCCTACACAGCAGCCAATGAAAATGTTCCTACACAGCAGCCAGATTGTGACATCACAGAGCATCCCTGTGATGTCACAATCTGGCTGCTGTGTAAGAACATTTTCATTGGCTGCTGTGTAGGAACATCCTCAATGGCTGCTGTGTAGGAACATCTTCATTGGCTGCTGTGTAGGAACAGTCTCATTGGCTGCTGTGTCTATCTATCTATCTATCTATCTATCTATCTATCTATCTATCTATCTATCTATCTATCTATCTATCTATCTATCTATCTATCTATATATATGTCTCTATCTCTATCTATCCATCTAGTGACTCTCAGGGCGGCGCGGCCCCCTTTTATACCCTTCCTGGACGATGAAGATGTTCCTGCACATGAAGATGTTCCTACACAGCAGCCATTGAGGATGTTCCTACACAGCAGCCAATGAAAATGTTCCTACACAGCAGCCAGATTGTGACATCACAGAGCATCCCTGTGATGTCACAATCTGGCTGCTGTGTAAGAACATTTTCATTGGCTGCTGTGTAGGAACATCCTCAATGGCTGCTGTGTAGGAACATCTTCATTGGCTGCTGTGTAGGAACAGTCTCATTGGCTGCTGTGTCTATCTATCTATCTATCTATCTATCTATCTATCTATCTATCTATCTATCTATCTATCTATCTATCTATCTATCTATCTATCTATCTATCTATCTATCTATATGTCTCTATCTCTATCTATCTATCTAGTGACTCTCAGGGCGGCGCGGCCCCCTTTTATACCCTTCCTGGACGATGAAGATGTTCCTGCACATGAAGATGTTCCTACACAGCAGCCATTGAGGATGTTCCTACACAGCAGCCAATGAAAATGTTCCTACACAGCAGCCAGATTGTGACATCACAGAGCATCCCTGTGATGTCACAATCTGGCTGCTGTGTAAGAACATTTTCATTGGCTGCTGTGTAGGAACATCCTCAATGGCTGCTGTGTAGGAACATCTTCATTGGCTGCTGTGTAGGAACAGTCTCATTGGCTGCTGTGTCTATCTATCTATCTATCTATCTATCTATCTATCTATCTATCTATCTATCTATCTATCTATCTATCTATCTATCTATCTATCTATATGTCTCTATCTCTATCTATCTATCTAGTGACTCTCAGGGCGGCGCGGCCCCCTTTTATACCCTTCCTGGACGATGAAGATGTTCCTGCACATGAAGATGTTCCTACACAGCAGCCATTGAGGATGTTCCTACACAGCAGCCAATGAAAATGTTCCTACACAGCAGCCAGATTGTGACATCACAGAGCATCCCTGTGATGTCACAATCTGGCTGCTGTGTAAGAACATTTTCATTGGCTGCTGTGTAGGAACATCCTCAATGGCTGCTGTGTAGGAACATCTTCATTGGCTGCTGTGTAGGAACAGTCTCATTGGCTGCTGTGTCTATCTATCTATCTATCTATCTATCTATCTATCTATCTATCTATCTATCTATCTATCTATCTATCTATCTATCTATCTATCTATCTATCTATCTATCTATATGTCTCTATCTCTATCTATCTATCTAGTGACTCTCAGGGCGGCGCGGCCCCCTTTTATACCCTTCCTGGACGATGAAGATGTTCCTGCACATGAAGATGTTCCTACACAGCAGCCATTGAGGATGTTCCTACACAGCAGCCAATGAAAATGTTCCTACACAGCAGCCAGATTGTGACATCACAGAGCATCCCTGTGATGTCACAATCTGGCTGCTGTGTAAGAACATTTTCATTGGCTGCTGTGTAGGAACAGTCTCATTGGCTGCTGTGTCTATCTATCTATCTATCTATCTATCTATCTATCTATCTATCTATCTATCTATCTATCTATCTATCTATCTATCTATATGTCTCTATCTCTATCTATCTATCTAGTGACTCTCAGGGCGGCGCGGCCCCCTTTTATACCCTTCCTGGACGATGAAGATGTTCCTGCACATGAAGATGTTCCTACACAGCAGCCATTGAGGATGTTCCTACACAGCAGCCAATGAAAATGTTCCTACACAGCAGCCAGATTGTGACATCACAGAGCATCCCTGTGATGTCACAATCTGGCTGCTGTGTAAGAACATTTTCATTGGCTGCTGTGTAGGAACATCCTCAATGGCTGCTGTGTAGGAACATCTTCATTGGCTGCTGTGTAGGAACAGTCTCATTGGCTGCTGTGTCTATCTATCTATCTATCTATCTATCTATCTATCTATCTATCTATCGATCTATCTATCTATCTATCTATCTATCTATCTATCTATCTATCTATATGTCTCTATCTCTATCTATCCATCTAGTGACTCTCAGGGCGGCGCGGCCCCCTTTTATACCCTTCCTGGACGATGAAGATGTTCCTGCACATGAAGATGTTCCTACACAGCAGCCATTGAGGATGTTCCTACACAGCAGCCAATGAAAATGTTCCTACACAGCAGCCAGATTGTGACATCACAGAGCATCCCTGTGATGTCACAATCTGGCTGCTG
>NW_028175795.1:310000-320000 GCF_949987555.1 Borostomias antarcticus
ATCTGGCTGCTGTGTAAGAACATTTTCATTGGCTGCTGTGTAGGAACATCCTCAATGGCTGCTGTGTAGGAACATCTTCATTGGCTGCTGTGTAGGAACAGTCTCATTGGCTGCTGTGTCTATCTATCTATCTATCTATCTATCTATCTATCTATCTATCTATCTATCTATCTATCTATCTATCTATCTATCTATCTATATGTCGCCGCCCTGAGAGTCACTAGATAGATAGATAGAGATAGAGACATATAGATAGATAGATAGATAGATAGATAGATAGATAGATAGATAGATAGATAGATAGATAGATAGATAGATAGATAGATAGATAGACACAGCAGCCAATGAGACTGTTCCTACACAGCAGCCAATGAAGATGTTCCTACACAGCAGCCATTGAGGATGTTCCTACACAGCAGCCAATGAAAATGTTCTTACACAGCAGCCAGATTGTGACATCACAGGGATGCTCTGTGATGTCACAATCTGGCTGCTGTGTAGGAACATTTTCATTGGCTGCTGTGTAGGAACATCCTCAATGGCTGCTGTGTAGGAACATCTTCATGTGCAGGAACATCTTCATCGTCCAGGAAGGGTATAAAAGGGGGCCGCGCCGCCCTGAGAGTCACTAGATAGATAGATAGAGATAGAGACATATAGATAGATAGATAGATAGATAGATAGATAGATAGATAGATAGATAGATAGATAGATAGATAGATAGATAGATAGATAGATAGATAGATAGACACAGCAGCCAATGAGACTGTTCCTACACAGCAGCCAATGAAGATGTTCCTACACAGCAGCCATTGAGGATGTTCCTACACAGCAGCCAATGAAAATGTTCTTACACAGCAGCCAGATTGTGACATCACAGGGATGCTCTGTGATGTCACAATCTGGCTGCTGTGTAGGAACATTTTCATTGGCTGCTGTGTAGGAACATCCTCAATGGCTGCTGTGTAGGAACATCTTCATGTGCAGGAACATCTTCATCGTCCAGGAAGGGTATAAAAGGGGGCCGCGCCGCCCTGAGAGTCACTAGATAGATAGATAGAGATAGAGACATATAGATAGATAGATAGATAGATAGATAGATAGATAGATAGATAGATAGATAGATAGATAGATAGATAGATAGATAGACACAGCAGCCAATGAGACTGTTCCTACACAGCAGCCAATGAAGATGTTCCTACACAGCAGCCATTGAGGATGTTCCTACACAGCAGCCAATGAAAATGTTCTTACACAGCAGCCAGATTGTGACATCACAGGGATGCTCTGTGATGTCACAATCTGGCTGCTGTGTAGGAACATTTTCATTGGCTGCTGTGTAGGAACATCCTCAATGGCTGCTGTGTAGGAACATCTTCATGTGCAGGAACATCTTCATCGTCCAGGAAGGGTATAAAAGGGGGCCGCGCCGCCCTGAGAGTCACTAGATAGATAGATAGAGATAGAGACATATAGATAGATAGATAGATAGATAGATAGATAGATAGATAGATAGATAGATAGATAGATAGATAGATAGATAGATAGATAGACACAGCAGCCAATGAGACTGTTCCTACACAGCAGCCAATGAAAATGTTCTTACACAGCAGCCAGATTGTGACATCACAGGGATGCTCTGTGATGTCACAATCTGGCTGCTGTGTAGGAACATTTTCATTGGCTGCTGTGTAGGAACATCCTCAATGGCTGCTGTGTAGGAACATCTTCATGTGCAGGAACATCTTCATCGTCCAGGAAGGGTATAAAAGGGGGCCGCGCCGCCCTGAGAGTCACTAGATAGATAGATAGAGATAGAGACATATAGATAGATAGATAGATAGATAGATAGATAGATAGATAGATAGATAGATAGATAGATAGATAGATAGATAGATAGATAGATAGATAGATAGACACAGCAGCCAATGAGACTGTTCCTACACAGCAGCCAATGAAGATGTTCCTACACAGCAGCCATTGAGGATGTTCCTACACAGCAGCCAATGAAAATGTTCTTACACAGCAGCCAGATTGTGACATCACAGGGATGCTCTGTGATGTCACAATCTGGCTGCTGTGTAGGAACATTTTCATTGGCTGCTGTGTAGGAACATCCTCAATGGCTGCTGTGTAGGAACATCTTCATGTGCAGGAACATCTTCATCGTCCAGGAAGGGTATAAAAGGGGGCCGCGCCGCCCTGAGAGTCACTAGATAGATAGATAGAGATAGAGACATATAGATAGATAGATAGATAGATAGATAGATAGATAGATAGATAGATAGATAGATAGATAGATAGATAGACACAGCAGCCAATGAGACTGTTCCTACACAGCAGCCAATGAAAATGTTCTTACACAGCAGCCAGATTGTGACATCACAGGGATGCTCTGTGATGTCACAATCTGGCTGCTGTGTAGGAACATTTTCATTGGCTGCTGTGTAGGAACATCCTCAATGGCTGCTGTGTAGGAACATCTTCATGTGCAGGAACATCTTCATCGTCCAGGAAGGGTATAAAAGGGGGCCGCGCCGCCCTGAGAGTCACTAGATAGATAGATAGAGATAGAGACATATAGATAGATAGATAGATAGATAGATAGATAGATAGATAGATAGATAGATAGATAGATAGATAGATAGACACAGCAGCCAATGAGACTGTTCCTACACAGCAGCCAATGAAGATGTTCCTACACAGCAGCCATTGAGGATGTTCCTACACATCCTATCTATCTATCTATCTATCTATCTATCTATCTATCTATCTATCCATCTATCTATCTATCTATCTATCTATCTATCTATCTATCTATCTATCTATCTATCTATCTATCTATCTATCTATATGTCTCTATCTCTATCTATCTATCTAGTGACTCTCAGGGCGGCGCGGCCCCCTTTTATACCCTTCCTGGACGATGAAGATGTTCCTGCACATGAAGATGTTCCTACACAGCAGCCATTGAGAATGTTCCTACACAGCAGCCAATGAAAATGTTCCTACACAGCAGCCAGATTGTGACATCACAGAGCATCCCTGTGATGTCACAATCTGGCTGCTGTGTAAGAACATTTTCATTGGCTGCTGTGTAGGAACATCCTCAATGGCTGCTGTGTAGGAACATCTTCATTGGCTGCTGTGTAGGAACAGTCTCATTGGCTGCTGTGTCTATCTATCTATCTATCTATCTATCTATCTATCTATCTATCTATCTATCTATCTATCTATCTATCTATCTATCTATCTATCTATATGTCTCTATCTCTATCTATCTATCTAGTGACTCTCAGGGCGGCGCGGCCCCCTTTTATACCCTTCCTGGACGATGAAGATGTTCCTGCACATGAAGATGTTCCTACACATCAGCCATTGAGGATGTTCCTACACAGCAGCCAATGAAAATGTTCCTACACAGCAGCCAGATTGTGACATCACAGAGCATCCCTGTGATGTCACAATCTGGCTGCTGTGTAAGAACATTTTCATTGGCTGCTGTGTAGGAACATCCTCAATGGCTGCTGTGTAGGAACATCTTCATTGGCTGCTGTGTAGGAACAGTCTCATTGGCTGCTGTGTCTATCTATCTATCTATCTATCTATCTATCTATCTATCTATCTATATCTATCTATCTATCTATCTATCTATCTATCTATCTATCTATCTATCTATCTATCTATCTATCTATCTATCTATCTATCTATCTATCTATCTATCTATCTATATGTCTCTATCTCTATCTATCTATCTAGTGACTCTCAGGGCGGCGCGGCCCCCTTTTATACCCTTCCTGGACGATGAAGATGTTCCTGCACATGAAGATGTTCCTACACAGCAGCCATTGAGGATGTTCCTACACAGCAGCCAATGAAAATGTTCCTACACAGCAGCCAGATTGTGACATCACAGAGCATCCCTGTGATGTCACAATCTGGCTGCTGTGTAAGAACATTTTCATTGGCTGCTGTGTAGGAACAGTCTCATTGGCTGCTGTGTCTATCTATCTATCTATCTATCTATCTATCTATCTATCTATCTATCTATCTATCTATCTATCTATCTATCTATCTATCTATCTATCTATCTATCTATCTATCTATCTATCTATATGTCTCTATCTCTATCTATCTATCTAGTGACTCTCAGGGCGGCGCGGCCCCCTTTTATACCCTTCCTGGACGATGAAGATGTTCCTGCACATGAAGATGTTCCTACACAGCAGCCATTGAGGATGTTCCTACACAGCAGCCAATGAAAATGTTCCTACACAGCAGCCAGATTGTGACATCACAGAGCATCCCTGTGATGTCACAATCTGGCTGCTGTGTAAGAACATTTTCATTGGCTGCTGTGTAGGAACATCCTCAATGGCTGCTGTGTAGGAACATCTTCATTGGCTGCTGTGTAGGAACAGTCTCATTGGCTGCTGTGTCTATCTATCTATCTATCTATCTATCTATCTATCTATCTATCTATCTATCTATCTATCTATCTATCTATCTATCTATCTATCTATCTATCTATCTATATGTCTCTATCTCTATCTATCTATCTAGTGACTCTCAGGGCGGCGCGGCCCCCTTTTATACCCTTCCTGGACGATGAAGATGTTCCTGCACATGAAGATGTTCCTACACAGCAGCCATTGAGGATGTTCCTACACAGCAGCCAATGAAAATGTTCCTACACAGCAGCCAGATTGTGACATCACAGAGCATCCCTGTGATGTCACAATCTGGCTGCTGTGTAAGAACATTTTCATTGGCTGCTGTGTAGGAACATCCTCAATGGCTGCTGTGTAGGAACATCTTCATTGGCTGCTGTGTAGGAACAGTCTCATTGGCTGCTGTGTCTATCTATCTATCTATCTATCTATCTATCTATCTATCTATCTATCTATCTATCTATCTATCTATCTATCTATATGTCTCTATCTCTATCTATCTATCTAGTGACTCTCAGGGCGGCGCGGCCCCCTTTTATACCCTTCCTGGACGATGAAGATGTTCCTGCACATGAAGATGTTCCTACACAGCAGCCATTGAGGATGTTCCTACACAGCAGCCAATGAAAATGTTCCTACACAGCAGCCAGATTGTGACATCACAGAGCATCCCTGTGATGTCACAATCTGGCTGCTGTGTAAGAACATTTTCATTGGCTGCTGTGTAGGAACATCCTCAATGGCTGCTGTGTAGGAACATCTTCATTGGCTGCTGTGTAGGAACAGTCTCATTGGCTGCTGTGTCTATCTATCTATCTATCTATCTATCTATCTATCTATCTATCTATCTATCTATCTATCTATCTATCTATCTATCTATCTATCTATCTATCTATATGTCTCTATCTCTATCTATCCATCTAGTGACTCTCAGGGCGGCGCGGCCCCCTTTTATACCCTTCCTGGACGATGAAGATGTTCCTGCACATGAAGATGTTCCTACACAGCAGCCATTGAGGATGTTCCTACACAGCAGCCAATGAAAATGTTCCTACACAGCAGCCAGATTGTGACATCACAGAGCATCCCTGTGATGTCACAATCTGGCTGCTGTGTAAGAACATTTTCATTGGCTGCTGTGTAGGAACATCCTCAATGGCTGCTGTGTAGGAACATCTTCATTGGCTGCTGTGTTGGAACAGTCTCATTGGCTGCTGTGTCTATCTATCTATCTATCTATCTATCTATCTATCTATCTATCTATCTATCTATCTATCTATCTATCTATCTATCTATCTATCTATCTATCTATCTATCTATATGTCTCTATCTCTATCTATCTATCTAGTGACTCTCAGGGCGGCGCGGCCCCCTTTTATACCCTTCCTGGACGATGAAGATGTTCCTGCACATGAAGATGTTCCTACACAGCAGCCATTGAGGATGTTCCTACACAGCAGCCAATGAAAATGTTCCTACACAGCAGCCAGATTGTGACATCACAGAGCATCCCTGTGATGTCACAATCTGGCTGCTGTGTAAGAACATTTTCATTGGCTGCTGTGTAGGAACATCCTCAATGGCTGCTGTGTAGGAACATCTTCATTGGCTGCTGTGTAGGAACAGTCTCATTGGCTGCTGTGTCTATCTATCTATCTATCTATCTATCTATCTATCTATCTATCTATCTATCTATCTATCTATCTATCTATCTATCTATCTATCTATATATATGTCTCTATCTCTATCTATCCATCTAGTGACTCTCAGGGCGGCGCGGCCCCCTTTTATACCCTTCCTGGACGATGAAGATGTTCCTGCACATGAAGATGTTCCTACACAGCAGCCATTGAGGATGTTCCTACACAGCAGCCAATGAAAATGTTCCTACACAGCAGCCAGATTGTGACATCACAGAGCATCCCTGTGATGTCACAATCTGGCTGCTGTGTAAGAACATTTTCATTGGCTGCTGTGTAGGAACATCCTCAATGGCTGCTGTGTAGGAACATCTTCATTGGCTGCTGTGTAGGAACAGTCTCATTGGCTGCTGTGTCTATCTATCTATCTATCTATCTATCTATCTATCTATCTATATATATGTCTCTATCTCTATCTATCCATCTAGTGACTCTCAGGGCGGCGCGGCCCCCTTTTATACCCTTCCTGGACGATGAAGATGTTCCTGCACATGAAGATGTTCCTACACAGCAGCCATTGAGGATGTTCCTACACAGCAGCCAATGAAAATGTTCCTACACAGCAGCCAGATTGTGACATCACAGAGCATCCCTGTGATGTCACAATCTGGCTGCTGTGTAAGAACATTTTCATTGGCTGCTGTGTAGGAACATCCTCAATGGCTGCTGTGTAGGAACATCTTCATTGGCTGCTGTGTAGGAACAGTCTCATTGGCTGCTGTGTCTATCTATCTATCTATCTATCTATCTATCTATCTATCTATCTATCTATCTATCTATCTATCTATCTATCTATCTATCTATCTATCTATCTATCTATCTATATGTCTCTATCTCTATCTATCCATCTAGTGACTCTCAGGGCGGCGCGGCCCCCTTTTATACCCTTCCTGGACGATGAAGATGTTCCTGCACATGAAGATGTTCCTACACAGCAGCCATTGAGGATGTTCCTACACAGCAGCCAATGAAAATGTTCCTACACAGCAGCCAGATTGTGACATCACAGAGCATCCCTGTGATGTCACAATCTGGCTGCTGTGTAAGAACATTTTCATTGGCTGCTGTGTAGGAACATCCTCAATGGCTGCTGTGTAGGAACATCTTCATTGGCTGCTGTGTAGGAACAGTCTCATTGGCTGCTGTGTCTATCTATCTATCTATCTATCTATCTATCTATCTATCTATCTATCTATCTATCTATCTATCTATCTATCTATCTATCTATCTATCTATCTATATGTCTCTATCTCTATCTATCTATCTAGTGACTCTCAGGGCGGCGCGGCCCCCTTTTATACCCTTCCTGGACGATGAAGATGTTCCTGCACATGAAGATGTTCCTACACAGCAGCCATTGAGAATGTTCCTACACAGCAGCCAATGAAAATGTTCCTACACAGCAGCCAGATTGTGACATCACAGAGCATCCCTGTGATGTCACAATCTGGCTGCTGTGTAAGAACATTTTCATTGGCTGCTGTGTAGGAACATCCTCAATGGCTGCTGTGTAGGAACATCTTCATTGGCTGCTGTGTAGGAACAGTCTCATTGGCTGCTGTGTCTATCTATCTATCTATCTATCTATCTATCTATCTATCTATCTATCTATCTATCTATCTATCTATCTATCTATCTATCTATCTATCTATCTATCTATCTATCTATCTATATGTCTCTATCTCTATCTATCTATCTAGTGACTCTCAGGGCGGCGCGGCCCCCTTTTATACCCTTCCTGGACGATGAAGATGTTCCTGCACATGAAGATGTTCCTACACAGCAGCCATTGAGGATGTTCCTACACAGCAGCCAATGAAAATGTTCCTACACAGCAGCCAGATTGTGACATCACAGAGCATCCCTGTGATGTCACAATCTGGCTGCTGTGTAAGAACATTTTCATTGGCTGCTGTGTAGGAACATCCTCAATGGCTGCTGTGTAGGAACATCTTCATTGGCTGCTGTGTAGGAACAGTCTCATTGGCTGCTGTGTCTATCTATCTATCTATCTATCTATCTATCTATCTATCTATCTATCTATCTATCTATCTATCTATCTATCTATCTATCTATCTATCTATCTATCTATCTATCTATCTATCTATCTATCTATATATATATATGTCTCTATCTCTATCTATCCATCTAGTGACTCTCAGGGCGGCGCGGCCCCCTTTTATACCCTTCCTGGACGATGAAGATGTTCCTGCACATGAAGATGTTCCTACACAGCAGCCATTGAGGATGTTCCTACACAGCAGCCAATGAAAATGTTCCTACACAGCAGCCAGATTGTGACATCACAGAGCATCCCTGTGATGTCACAATCTGGCTGCTGTGTAAGAACATTTTCATTGGCTGCTGTGTAGGAACATCCTCAATGGCTGCTGTGTAGGAACATCTTCATTGGCTGCTGTGTAGGAACAGTCTCATTGGCTGCTGTGTCTATCTATCTATCTATCTATCTATCTATCTATCTATCTATCTATCTATCTATCTATCTATCTATATGTCTCTATCTCTATCTATCTATCTAGTGACTCTCAGGGCGGCGCGGCCCCCTTTTATACCCTTCCTGGACGATGAAGATGTTCCTGCACATGAAGATGTTCCTACACAGCAGCCATTGAGGATGTTCCTACACAGCAGCCAATGAAAATGTTCCTACACAGCAGCCAGATTGTGACATCACAGAGCATCCCTGTGATGTCACAATCTGGCTGCTGTGTAAGAACATTTTCATTGGCTGCTGTGTAGGAACATCCTCAATGGCTGCTGTGTAGGAACATCTTCATTGGCTGCTGTGTAGGAACAGTCTCATTGGCTGCTGTGTCTATCTATCTATCTATCTATCTATCTATCTATCTATCTATCTATCTATCTATCTATCTATATGTCTCTATCTCTATCTATCTATCTAGTGACTCTCAGGGCGGCGCGGCCCCCTTTTATACCCTTCCTGGACGATGAAGATGTTCCTGCACATGAAGATGTTCCTACACAGCAGCCATTGAGGATGTTCCTACACAGCAGCCAATGAAAATGTTCCTACACAGCAGCCAGATTGTGACATCACAGAGCATCCCTGTGATGTCACAATCTGGCTGCTGTGTAAGAACATTTTCATTGGCTGCTGTGTAGGAACAGTCTCATTGGCTGCTGTGTCTATCTATCTATCTATCTATCTATCTATCTATCTATCTATCTATCTATCTATCTATCTATCTATCTATCTATCTATCTATATGTCTCTATCTCTATCTATCTATCTAGTGACTCTCAGGGCGGCGCGGCCCCCTTTTATACCCTTCCTGGACGATGAAGATGTTCCTGCACATGAAGATGTTCCTACACAGCAGCCATTGAGGATGTTCCTACACAGCAGCCAATGAAAATGTTCCTACACAGCAGCCAGATTGTGACATCACAGAGCATCCCTGTGATGTCACAATCTGGCTGCTGTGTAAGAACATTTTCATTGGCTGCTGTGTAGGAACATCCTCAATGGCTGCTGTGTAGGAACATCTTCATTGGCTGCTGTGTAGGAACAGTCTCATTGGCTGCTGTGTCTATCTATCTATCTATCTATCTATCTATCTATCTATCTATCTATCTATCTATCTATCTATCTATCTATCTATCTATCTATCTATATATATGTCTCTATCTCTATCTATCCATCTAGTGACTCTCAGGGCGGCGCGGCCCCCTTTTATACCCTTCCTGGACGATGAAGATGTTCCTGCACATGAAGATGTTCCTACACAGCAGCCATTGAGGATGTTCCTACACAGCAGCCAATGAAAATGTTCCTACACAGCAGCCAGATTGTGACATCACAGAGCA
>NW_028175795.1:325000-330000 GCF_949987555.1 Borostomias antarcticus
TGTCTATCTATCTATCTATCTATCTATCTATCTATCTATCTATCTATCTATCTATCTATCTATCTATCTATCTATCTATCTATCTATCTATCTATCTATCCATCTATCTATCTATCTATCTATCTATCTATCTATCTATCTATCTATCTATCTATCTATCTATCTATCTATCTATCTATCTATATGTCTCTATCTCTATCTATCTATCTAGTGACTCTCAGGGCGGCGCGGCCCCCTTTTATACCCTTCCTGGACGATGAAGATGTTCCTGCACATGAAGATGTTCCTACACAGCAGCCATTGAGAATGTTCCTACACAGCAGCCAATGAAAATGTTCCTACACAGCAGCCAGATTGTGACATCACAGAGCATCCCTGTGATGTCACAATCTGGCTGCTGTGTAAGAACATTTTCATTGGCTGCTGTGTAGGAACATCCTCAATGGCTGCTGTGTAGGAACATCTTCATTGGCTGCTGTGTAGGAACAGTCTCATTGGCTGCTGTGTCTATCTATCTATCTATCTATCTATCTATCTATCTATCTATCTATCTATCTATCTATCTATCTATCTATCTATCTATCTATCTATCTATCTATCTATCTATCTATCTATCGTTATGTCTCTATCTCTATCTATCTATCTAGTGACTCTCAGGGCGGCGCGGCCCCCTTTTATACCCTTCCTGGACGATGAAGATGTTCCTGCACATGAAGATGTTCCTACACAGCAGCCATTGAGAATGTTCCTACACAGCAGCCAATGAAAATGTTCCTACACAGCAGCCAGATTGTGACATCACAGAGCATCCCTGTGATGTCACAATCTGGCTGCTGTGTAAGAACATTTTCATTGGCTGCTGTGTAGGAACATCCTCAATGGCTGCTGTGTAGGAACATCTTCATTGGCTGCTGTGTAGGAACAGTCTCATTGGCTGCTGTGTCTATCTATCTATCTATCTATCTATCTATCTATCTATCTATCTATCTATCTATCTATCTATCTATCTATCTATCTATCTATCTATCTATCCATCTATCTATCTATCTATCTATCTATCTATCTATCTATCTATCTATCTATCTATCTATCTATCTATCTATCTATCTATCTATCTATATGTCTCTATCTCTATCTATCTATCTAGTGACTCTCAGGGCGGCGCGGCCCCCTTTTATACCCTTCCTGGACGATGAAGATGTTCCTGCACATGAAGATGTTCCTACACAGCAGCCATTGAGAATGTTCCTACACAGCAGCCAATGAAAATGTTCCTACACAGCAGCCAGATTGTGACATCACAGAGCATCCCTGTGATGTCACAATCTGGCTGCTGTGTAAGAACATTTTCATTGGCTGCTGTGTAGGAACATCCTCAATGGCTGCTGTGTAGGAACATCTTCATTGGCTGCTGTGTAGGAACAGTCTCATTGGCTGCTGTGTCTATCTATCTATCTATCTATCTATCTATCTATCTATCTATCTATCTATCTATCTATCGTTATGTCTCTATCTCTATCTATCTATCTAGTGACTCTCAGGGCGGCGCGGCCCCCTTTTATACCCTTCCTGGACGATGAAGATGTTCCTGCACATGAAGATGTTCCTACACATCAGCCATTGAGGATGTTCCTACACAGCAGCCAATGAAAATGTTCCTACACAGCAGCCAGATTGTGACATCACAGAGCATCCCTGTGATGTCACAATCTGGCTGCTGTGTAAGAACATTTTCATTGGCTGCTGTGTAGGAACATCCTCAATGGCTGCTGTGTAGGAACATCTTCATTGGCTGCTGTGTAGGAACAGTCTCATTGGCTGCTGTGTCTATCTATCTATCTATCTATCTATCTATCTATCTATCTATCTATCTATCTATCTATCTATCTATCTATCTATCTATCTATCTATCTATATGTCTCTATCTCTATCTATCTATCTAGTGACTCTCAGGGCGGCGCGGCCCCCTTTTATACCCTTCCTGGACGATGAAGATGTTCCTGCACATGAAGATGTTCCTACACAGCAGCCATTGAGGATGTTCCTACACAGCAGCCAATGAAAATGTTCCTACACAGCAGCCAGATTGTGACATCACAGAGCATCCCTGTGATGTCACAATCTGGCTGCTGTGTAAGAACATTTTCATTGGCTGCTGTGTAGGAACATCCTCAATGGCTGCTGTGTAGGAACATCTTCATTGGCTGCTGTGTAGGAACAGTCTCATTGGCTGCTGTGTCTATCTATCTATCTATCTATCTATCTATCTATCTATCTATCTATCTATCTATCTATCTATATGTCTCTATCTCTATCTATCTATCTAGTGACTCTCAGGGCGGCGCGGCCCCCTTTTATACCCTTCCTGGACGATGAAGATGTTCCTGCACATGAAGATGTTCCTACACATCAGCCATTGAGGATGTTCCTACACAGCAGCCAATGAAAATGTTCCTACACAGCAGCCAGATTGTGACATCACAGAGCATCCCTGTGATGTCACAATCTGGCTGCTGTGTAAGAACATTTTCATTGGCTGCTGTGTAGGAACATCCTCAATGGCTGCTGTGTAGGAACATCTTCATTGGCTGCTGTGTAGGAACAGTCTCATTGGCTGCTGTGTCTATCTATCTATCTATCTATCTATCTATCTATCTATCTATCTATCTATCTATCTATCTATCTATCTATCTATCTATCTATCTATCTATCTATCTATCTATCTATATGTCTCTATCTCTATCTATCTATCTAGTGACTCTCAGGGCGGCGCGGCCCCCTTTTATACCCTTCCTGGACGATGAAGATGTTCCTGCACATGAAGATGTTCCTACACAGCAGCCATTGAGGATGTTCCTACACAGCAGCCAATGAAAATGTTCCTACACAGCAGCCAGATTGTGACATCACAGAGCATCCCTGTGATGTCACAATCTGGCTGCTGTGTAAGAACATTTTCATTGGCTGCTGTGTAGGAACATCCTCAATGGCTGCTGTGTAGGAACATCTTCATTGGCTGCTGTGTAGGAACAGTCTCATTGGCTGCTGTGTCTATCTATCTATCTATCTATCTATCTATCTATCTATCTATCTATCTATCTATCTATCTATCTATCTATCTATCTATCTATCTATCTATCTATCTATATATATGTCTCTATCTCTATCTATCCATCTAGTGACTCTCAGGGCGGCGCGGCCCCCTTTTATACCCTTCCTGGACGATGAAGATGTTCCTGCACATGAAGATGTTCCTACACAGCAGCCATTGAGGATGTTCCTACACAGCAGCCAATGAAAATGTTCCTACACAGCAGCCAGATTGTGACATCACAGAGCATCCCTGTGATGTCACAATCTGGCTGCTGTGTAAGAACATTTTCATTGGCTGCTGTGTAGGAACATCCTCAATGGCTGCTGTGTAGGAACATCTTCATTGGCTGCTGTGTAGGAACAGTCTCATTGGCTGCTGTGTCTATCTATCTATCTATCTATCTATCTATCTATCTATCTATCTATCTATCTATCTATCTATCTATATGTCTCTATCTCTATCTATCTATCTAGTGACTCTCAGGGCGGCGCGGCCCCCTTTTATACCCTTCCTGGACGATGAAGATGTTCCTGCACATGAAGATGTTCCTACACAGCAGCCATTGAGGATGTTCCTACACAGCAGCCAATGAAAATGTTCCTACACAGCAGCCAGATTGTGACATCACAGAGCATCCCTGTGATGTCACAATCTGGCTGCTGTGTAAGAACATTTTCATTGGCTGCTGTGTAGGAACATCCTCAATGGCTGCTGTGTAGGAACATCTTCATTGGCTGCTGTGTAGGAACAGTCTCATTGGCTGCTGTGTCTATCTATCTATCTATCTATCTATCTATCTATCTATCTATCTATCTATCTATCTATCTATCTATCTATCTATCTATCTATCTATCTATCTATCTATATGTCTCTATCTCTATCTATCTATCTAGTGACTCTCAGGGCGGCGCGGCCCCCTTTTATACCCTTCCTGGACGATGAAGATGTTCCTGCACATGAAGATGTTCCTACACAGCAGCCATTGAGGATGTTCCTACACAGCAGCCAATGAAAATGTTCCTACACAGCAGCCAGATTGTGACATCACAGAGCATCCCTGTGATGTCACAATCTGGCTGCTGTGTAAGAACATTTTCATTGGCTGCTGTGTAGGAACATCCTCAATGGCTGCTGTGTAGGAACATCTTCATTGGCTGCTGTGTAGGAACAGTCTCATTGGCTGCTGTGTCTATCTATCTATCTATCTATCTATCTATCTATCTATCTATCTATCTATCTATCTATCTATCTATCTATCCATCTATCTATCTATCTATCTATCTATCTATCTATCTATCTATCTATCTATCTATCTATCTATCTATCTATCTATCTATCTATCTATATGTCTCTATCTCTATCTATCTATCTAGTGACTCTCAGGGCGGCGCGGCCCCCTTTTATACCCTTCCTGGACGATGAAGATGTTCCTGCACATGAAGATGTTCCTACACAGCAGCCATTGAGAATGTTCCTACACAGCAGCCAATGAAAATGTTCCTACACAGCAGCCAGATTGTGACATCACAGAGCATCCCTGTGATGTCACAATCTGGCTGCTGTGTAAGAACATTTTCATTGGCTGCTGTGTAGGAACATCCTCAATGGCTGCTGTGTAGGAACATCTTCATTGGCTGCTGTGTAGGAACAGTCTCATTGGCTGCTGTGTCTATCTATCTATCTATCTATCTATCTATCTATCTATCTATCTATCTATCTATCTATCTATCTATCGTTATGTCTCTATCTCTATCTATCTATCTAGTGACTCTCAGGGCGGCGCGGCCCCCTTTTATACCCTTCCTGGACGATGAAGATGTTCCTGCACATGAAGATGTTCCTACACATCAGCCATTGAGGATGTTCCTACACAGCAGCCAATGAAAATGTTCCTACACAGCAGCCA
>NW_028175795.1:345000-497500 GCF_949987555.1 Borostomias antarcticus
ATGTTCCTGCACATGAAGATGTTCCTACACAGCAGCCATTGAGGATGTTCCTACACAGCAGCCAATGAAAATGTTCCTACACAGCAGCCAGATTGTGACATCACAGAGCATCCCTGTGATGTCACAATCTGGCTGCTGTGTAAGAACATTTTCATTGGCTGCTGTGTAGGAACATCCTCAATGGCTGCTGTGTAGGAACATCTTCATTGGCTGCTGTGTAGGAACAGTCTCATTGGCTGCTGTGTCTATCTATCTATCTATCTATCTATCTATCTATCTATCTATCTATCTATCTATCTATCTATCTATCTATCTATCTATCTATCTATCTATCTATCTATCTATATGTCTCTATCTCTATCTATCTATCTAGTGACTCTCAGGGCGGCGCGGCCCCCTTTTATACCCTTCCTGGACGATGAAGATGTTCCTGCACATGAAGATGTTCCTACACAGCAGCCATTGAGGATGTTCCTACACAGCAGCCAATGAAAATGTTCCTACACAGCAGCCAGATTGTGACATCACAGAGCATCCCTGTGATGTCACAATCTGGCTGCTGTGTAAGAACATTTTCATTGGCTGCTGTGTAGGAACATCCTCAATGGCTGCTGTGTAGGAACATCTTCATTGGCTGCTGTGTAGGAACAGTCTCATTGGCTGCTGTGTCTATCTATCTATCTATCTATCTATCTATCTATCTATCTATCTATCCATCTATCTATCTATCTATCTATCTATCTATCTATCTATCTATCTATATGTCTCTATCTCTATCTATCTATCTAGTGACTCTCAGGGCGGCGCGGCCCCCTTTTATACCCTTCCTGGACGATGAAGATGTTCCTGCACATGAAGATGTTCCTACACAGCAGCCATTGAGAATGTTCCTACACAGCAGCCAATGAAAATGTTCCTACACAGCAGCCAGATTGTGACATCACAGAGCATCCCTGTGATGTCACAATCTGGCTGCTGTGTAAGAACATTTTCATTGGCTGCTGTGTAGGAACATCCTCAATGGCTGCTGTGTAGGAACATCTTCATTGGCTGCTGTGTAGGAACAGTCTCATTGGCTGCTGTGTCTATCTATCTATCTATCTATCTATCTATCTATCTATCTATCTATCTATCTATCTATCTATCTATCTATCTATCTATCTATCTATCTATCGTTATGTCTCTATCTCTATCTATCTATCTAGTGACTCTCAGGGCGGCGCGGCCCCCTTTTATACCCTTCCTGGACGATGAAGATGTTCCTGCACATGAAGATGTTCCTACACATCAGCCATTGAGGATGTTCCTACACAGCAGCCAATGAAAATGTTCCTACACAGCAGCCAGATTGTGACATCACAGAGCATCCCTGTGATGTCACAATCTGGCTGCTGTGTAAGAACATTTTCATTGGCTGCTGTGTAGGAACATCCTCAATGGCTGCTGTGTAGGAACATCTTCATTGGCTGCTGTGTAGGAACAGTCTCATTGGCTGCTGTGTCTATCTATCTATCTATCTATCTATCTATCTATCTATCTATCTATCTATCTATCTATCTATCTATCTATCTATCTATCTATCTATCTATCTATCTATCTATCTATATGTCTCTATCTCTATCTATCTATCTAGTGACTCTCAGGGCGGCGCGGCCCCCTTTTATACCCTTCCTGGACGATGAAGATGTTCCTGCACATGAAGATGTTCCTACACAGCAGCCATTGAGGATGTTCCTACACAGCAGCCAATGAAAATGTTCCTACACAGCAGCCAGATTGTGACATCACAGAGCATCCCTGTGATGTCACAATCTGGCTGCTGTGTAAGAACATTTTCATTGGCTGCTGTGTAGGAACATCCTCAATGGCTGCTGTGTAGGAACATCTTCATTGGCTGCTGTGTAGGAACAGTCTCATTGGCTGCTGTGTCTATCTATCTATCTATCTATCTATCTATCTATCTATCTATCTATCTATCTATCTATCTATCTATCTATCTATCTATATGTCTCTATCTCTATCTATCTATCTAGTGACTCTCAGGGCGGCGCGGCCCCCTTTTATACCCTTCCTGGACGATGAAGATGTTCCTGCACATGAAGATGTTCCTACACATCAGCCATTGAGGATGTTCCTACACAGCAGCCAATGAAAATGTTCCTACACAGCAGCCAGATTGTGACATCACAGAGCATCCCTGTGATGTCACAATCTGGCTGCTGTGTAAGAACATTTTCATTGGCTGCTGTGTAGGAACATCCTCAATGGCTGCTGTGTAGGAACATCTTCATTGGCTGCTGTGTAGGAACAGTCTCATTGGCTGCTGTGTCTATCTATCTATCTATCTATCTATCTATCTATCTATCTATCTATCTATCTATCTATCTATCTATCTATCTATCTATCTATCTATCTATCTATCTATCTATCTATCTATCTATATGTCTCTATCTCTATCTATCTATCTAGTGACTCTCAGGGCGGCGCGGCCCCCTTTTATACCCTTCCTGGACGATGAAGATGTTCCTGCACATGAAGATGTTCCTACACAGCAGCCATTGAGAATGTTCCTACACAGCAGCCAATGAAAATGTTCCTACACAGCAGCCAGATTGTGACATCACAGAGCATCCCTGTGATGTCACAATCTGGCTGCTGTGTAAGAACATTTTCATTGGCTGCTGTGTAGGAACATCCTCAATGGCTGCTGTGTAGGAACATCTTCATTGGCTGCTGTGTAGGAACAGTCTCATTGGCTGCTGTGTCTATCTATCTATCTATCTATCTATCTATCTATCTATCTATCTATCTATCTATCTATCTATCTATCTATCTATCTATCTATCTATCTATCTATCTATCGTTATGTCTCTATCTCTATCTATCTATCTAGTGACTCTCAGGGCGGCGCGGCCCCCTTTTATACCCTTCCTGGACGATGAAGATGTTCCTGCACATGAAGATGTTCCTACACATCAGCCATTGAGGATGTTCCTACACAGCAGCCAATGAAAATGTTCCTACACAGCAGCCAGATTGTGACATCACAGAGCATCCCTGTGATGTCACAATCTGGCTGCTGTGTAAGAACATTTTCATTGGCTGCTGTGTAGGAACATCCTCAATGGCTGCTGTGTAGGAACATCTTCATTGGCTGCTGTGTAGGAACAGTCTCATTGGCTGCTGTGTCTATCTATCTATCTATCTATCTATCTATCTATCTATCTATCTATCTATCTATCTATCTATCTATCTATCTATCTATCTATCTATCTATCTATCTATCTATCTATATGTCTCTATCTCTATCTATCTATCTAGTGACTCTCAGGGCGGCGCGGCCCCCTTTTATACCCTTCCTGGACGATGAAGATGTTCCTGCACATGAAGATGTTCCTACACAGCAGCCATTGAGGATGTTCCTACACAGCAGCCAATGAAAATGTTCCTACACAGCAGCCAGATTGTGACATCACAGAGCATCCCTGTGATGTCACAATCTGGCTGCTGTGTAAGAACATTTTCATTGGCTGCTGTGTAGGAACATCCTCAATGGCTGCTGTGTAGGAACATCTTCATTGGCTGCTGTGTAGGAACAGTCTCATTGGCTGCTGTGTCTATCTATCTATCTATCTATCTATCTATCTATCTATCTATCTATCTATCTATCTATCTATCTATCTATCTATATATATGTCTCTATCTCTATCTATCCATCTAGTGACTCTCAGGGCGGCGCGGCCCCCTTTTATACCCTTCCTGGACGATGAAGATGTTCCTGCACATGAAGATGTTCCTACACAGCAGCCATTGAGGATGTTCCTACACAGCAGCCAATGAAAATGTTCCTACACAGCAGCCAGATTGTGACATCACAGAGCATCCCTGTGATGTCACAATCTGGCTGCTGTGTAAGAACATTTTCATTGGCTGCTGTGTAGGAACATCCTCAATGGCTGCTGTGTAGGAACATCTTCATTGGCTGCTGTGTAGGAACAGTCTCATTGGCTGCTGTGTCTATCTATCTATCTATCTATCTATCTATCTATCTATCTATCTATCTATCTATCTATCTATCTATCTATCTATCTATCTATCTATCTATCTATCTATCTATCTATCTATCTATCTATATGTCTCTATCTCTATCTATCTATCTAGTGACTCTCAGGGCGGCGCGGCCCCCTTTTATACCCTTCCTGGACGATGAAGATGTTCCTGCACATGAAGATGTTCCTACACAGCAGCCATTGAGGATGTTCCTACACAGCAGCCAATGAAAATGTTCCTACACAGCAGCCAGATTGTGACATCACAGAGCATCCCTGTGATGTCACAATCTGGCTGCTGTGTAAGAACATTTTCATTGGCTGCTGTGTAGGAACATCCTCAATGGCTGCTGTGTAGGAACATCTTCATTGGCTGCTGTGTAGGAACAGTCTCATTGGCTGCTGTGTCTATCTATCTATCTATCTATCTATCTATCTATCTATCTATCTATCTATCTATCTATCTATCTATCTATCTATCTATCTATCTATCTATCTATCTATATGTCTCTATCTCTATCTATCTATCTAGTGACTCTCAGGGCGGCGCGGCCCCCTTTTATACCCTTCCTGGACGATGAAGATGTTCCTGCACATGAAGATGTTCCTACACATCAGCCATTGAGGATGTTCCTACACAGCAGCCAATGAAAATGTTCCTACACAGCAGCCAGATTGTGACATCACAGAGCATCCCTGTGATGTCACAATCTGGCTGCTGTGTAAGAACATTTTCATTGGCTGCTGTGTAGGAACATCCTCAATGGCTGCTGTGTAGGAACATCTTCATTGGCTGCTGTGTAGGAACAGTCTCATTGGCTGCTGTGTCTATCTATCTATCTATCTATCTATCTATCTATCTATCTATCTATCTATCTATCTATCTATCTATCTATCTATCTATCTATCTATCTATCTATCTATCTATCTATCTATCTATCTATCTATCTATATGTCTCTATCTCTATCTATCTATCTAGTGACTCTCAGGGCGGCGCGGCCCCCTTTTATACCCTTCCTGGACGATGAAGATGTTCCTGCACATGAAGATGTTCCTACACAGCAGCCATTGAGGATGTTCCTACACAGCAGCCAATGAAAATGTTCCTACACAGCAGCCAGATTGTGACATCACAGAGCATCCCTGTGATGTCACAATCTGGCTGCTGTGTAAGAACATTTTCATTGGCTGCTGTGTAGGAACATCCTCAATGGCTGCTGTGTAGGAACATCTTCATTGGCTGCTGTGTAGGAACAGTCTCATTGGCTGCTGTGTCTATCTATCTATCTATCTATCTATCTATCTATCTATCTATCTATCTATCTATCTATCTATCTATCTATCTATCTATCTATCTATCTATCTATCTATCTATCTATCTATATATATGTCTCTATCTCTATCTATCCATCTAGTGACTCTCAGGGCGGCGCGGCCCCCTTTTATACCCTTCCTGGACGATGAAGATGTTCCTGCACATGAAGATGTTCCTACACAGCAGCCATTGAGGATGTTCCTACACAGCAGCCAATGAAAATGTTCCTACACAGCAGCCAGATTGTGACATCACAGAGCATCCCTGTGATGTCACAATCTGGCTGCTGTGTAAGAACATTTTCATTGGCTGCTGTGTAGGAACATCCTCAATGGCTGCTGTGTAGGAACATCTTCATTGGCTGCTGTGTAGGAACAGTCTCATTGGCTGCTGTGTCTATCTATCTATCTATCTATCTATCTATCTATCTATCTATCTATCTATCTATCTATCTATCTATCTATCTATCTATCTATCTATCTATCTATCTATCTATCTATCTATCTATATGTCTCTATCTCTATCTATCTATCTAGTGACTCTCAGGGCGGCGCGGCCCCCTTTTATACCCTTCCTGGACGATGAAGATGTTCCTGCACATGAAGATGTTCCTACACAGCAGCCATTGAGGATGTTCCTACACAGCAGCCAATGAAAATGTTCCTACACAGCAGCCAGATTGTGACATCACAGAGCATCCCTGTGATGTCACAATCTGGCTGCTGTGTAAGAACATTTTCATTGGCTGCTGTGTAGGAACATCCTCAATGGCTGCTGTGTAGGAACATCTTCATTGGCTGCTGTGTAGGAACAGTCTCATTGGCTGCTGTGTCTATCTATCTATCTATCTATCTATCTATCTATCTATCTATCTATCTATCTATCTATCTATCTATCTATCTATCTATCTATCTATCTATCTATCTATCTATATGTCTCTATCTCTATCTATCTATCTAGTGACTCTCAGGGCGGCGCGGCCCCCTTATATACCCTTCCTGGACGATGAAGATGTTCCTGCACATGAAGATGTTCCTACACAGCAGCCATTGAGGATGTTCCTACACAGCAGCCAATGAAAATGTTCCTACACAGCAGCCAGATTGTGACATCACAGAGCATCCCTGTGATGTCACAATCTGGCTGCTGTGTAAGAACATTTTCATTGGCTGCTGTGTAGGAACATCCTCAATGGCTGCTGTGTAGGAACATCTTCATTGGCTGCTGTGTAGGAACAGTCTCATTGGCTGCTGTGTCTATCTATCTATCTATCTATCTATCTATCTATCTATCTATCTATCTATCTATCTATCTATCTATCTATCTATCTATCTATCTATCTATCTATCTATCTATCTATCTATCTATATGTCTCTATCTATCTATCTAGTGACTCTCAGGGCGGCGCGGCCCCCTTTTATACCCTTCCTGGACGATGAAGATGTTCCTGCACATGAAGATGTTCCTACACAGCAGCCATTGAGGATGTTCCTACACAGCAGCCAATGAAAATGTTCCTACACAGCAGCCAGATTGTGACATCACAGAGCATCCCTGTGATGTCACAATCTGGCTGCTGTGTAAGAACATTTTCATTGGCTGCTGTGTAGGAACAGTCTCATTGGCTGCTGTGTCTATCTATCTATCTATCTATCTATCTATCTATCTATCTATCTATCTATCTATCTATCTATCTATCTATCTATCTATCTATCTATCTATCTATATGTCTCTATCTCTATCTATCTATCTAGTGACTCTCAGGGCGGCGCGGCCCCCTTTTATACCCTTCCTGGACGATGAAGATGTTCCTGCACATGAAGATGTTCCTACACAGCAGCCATTGAGGATGTTCCTACACAGCAGCCAATGAAAATGTTCCTACACAGCAGCCAGATTGTGACATCACAGAGCATCCCTGTGATGTCACAATCTGGCTGCTGTGTAAGAACATTTTCATTGGCTGCTGTGTAGGAACATCCTCAATGGCTGCTGTGTAGGAACATCTTCATTGGCTGCTGTGTAGGAACAGTCTCATTGGCTGCTGTGTCTATCTATCTATCTATCTATCTATCTATCTATCTATCTATCTATCTATCTATCTATCTATCTATCTATCTATCTATCGATCGATCTATCTATCTATCTATCTATCTATCTATCTATCTATATGTCTCTATCTCTATCTATCCATCTAGTGACTCTCAGGGCGGCGCGGCCCCCTTTTATACCCTTCCTGGACGATGAAGATGTTCCTGCACATGAAGATGTTCCTACACAGCAGCCATTGAGGATGTTCCTACACAGCAGCCAATGAAAATGTTCCTACACAGCAGCCAGATTGTGACATCACAGAGCATCCCTGTGATGTCACAATCTGGCTGCTGTGTAAGAACATTTTCATTGGCTGCTGTGTAGGAACATCCTCAATGGCTGCTGTGTAGGAACATCTTCATTGGCTGCTGTGTAGGAACAGTCTCATTGGCTGCTGTGTCTATCTATCTATCTATCTATCTATCTATCTATCTATCTATCTATCTATCTATCTATCTATCTATCTATCTATCTATCTATCTATCTATCTATCTATCTATCTATCTATATGTCTCTATCTCTATCTATCTATCTAGTGACTCTCAGGGCGGCGCGGCCCCCTTTTATACCCTTCCTGGACGATGAAGATGTTCCTGCACATGAAGATGTTCCTACACAGCAGCCATTGAGGATGTTCCTACACAGCAGCCAATGAAAATGTTCCTACACAGCAGCCAGATTGTGACATCACAGAGCATCCCTGTGATGTCACAATCTGGCTGCTGTGTAAGAACATTTTCATTGGCTGCTGTGTAGGAACATCCTCAATGGCTGCTGTGTAGGAACATCTTCATTGGCTGCTGTGTAGGAACAGTCTCATTGGCTGCTGTGTCTATCTATCTATCTATCTATCTATCTATCTATCTATCTATCTATCTATCTATCTATCTATCTATCTATCTATCTATATGTCTCTATCTCTATCTATCTAGTGACTCTCAGGGCGGCGCGGCCCCCTTTTATACCCTTCCTGGACGATGAAGATGTTCCTGCACATGAAGATGTTCCTACACAGCAGCCATTGAGGATGTTCCTACACAGCAGCCAATGAAAATGTTCCTACACAGCAGCCAGATTGTGACATCACAGAGCATCCCTGTGATGTCACAATCTGGCTGCTGTGTAAGAACATTTTCATTGGCTGCTGTGTAGGAACATCCTCAATGGCTGCTGTGTAGGAACATCTTCATTGGCTGCTGTGTAGGAACAGTCTCATTGGCTGCTGTGTCTATCTATCTATCTATCTATCTATCTATCTATCTATCTATCTATCTATCTATCTATCTATCTATCTATCTATCTATCTATCTATCTATCTATCTATATGTCTCTATCTCTATCTATCTATCTAGTGACTCTCAGGGCGGCGCGGCCCCCTTTTATACCCTTCCTGGACGATGAAGATGTTCCTGCACATGAAGATGTTCCTACACAGCAGCCATTGAGGATGTTCCTACACAGCAGCCAATGAAAATGTTCCTACACAGCAGCCAGATTGTGACATCACAGAGCATCCCTGTGATGTCACAATCTGGCTGCTGTGTAAGAACATTTTCATTGGCTGCTGTGTAGGAACATCCTCAATGGCTGCTGTGTAGGAACATCTTCATTGGCTGCTGTGTAGGAACAGTCTCATTGGCTGCTGTGTCTATCTATCTATCTATCTATCTATCTATCTATCTATCTATCTATCTATCTATCTATCTATCTATCTATCTATCTATCTATCTATTTATCTATCTATCTATCTATCTATCTATCTATCTATATGTCTCTATCTCTATCTATCTATCTAGTGACTCTCAGGGCGGCGCGGCCCCCTTTTATACCCTTCCTGGACGATGAAGATGTTCCTGCACATGAAGATATTCCTACACAGCAGCCATTGAGGATGTTCCTACACAGCAGCCAATGAAAATGTTCCTACACAGCAGCCAGATTGTGACATCACAGAGCATCCCTGTGATGTCACAATCTGGCTGCTGTGTAAGAACATTTTCATTGGCTGCTGTGTAGGAACAGTCTCATTGGCTGCTGTGTCTATCTATCTATCTATCTATCTATCTATCTATCTATCTATCTATCTATCTATCTATCTATCTATCTATCTATCTATCTATATGTCTCTATCTCTATCTATCTATCTAGTGACTCTCAGGGCGGCGCGGCCCCCTTTTATACCCTTCCTGGACGATGAAGATGTTCCTGCACATGAAGATGTTCCTACACAGCAGCCATTGAGGATGTTCCTACACAGCAGCCAATGAAAATGTTCCTACACAGCAGCCAGATTGTGACATCACAGAGCATCCCTGTGATGTCACAATCTGGCTGCTGTGTAAGAACATTTTCATTGGCTGCTGTGTAGGAACATCCTCAATGGCTGCTGTGTAGGAACATCTTCATTGGCTGCTGTGTAGGAACAGTCTCATTGGCTGCTGTGTCTATCTATCTATCTATCTATCTATCTATCTATCTATCTATCTATCTATCTATCTATCTATCTATCTATCTATCTATCTATCTATCTATCTATCTATATGTCTCTATCTCTATCTATCTAGTGACTCTCAGGGCGGCGCGGCCCCCTTTTATACCCTTCCTGGACGATGAAGATGTTCCTGCACATGAAGATGTTCCTACACAGCAGCCATTGAGGATGTTCCTACACAGCAGCCAATGAAAATGTTCCTACACAGCAGCCAGATTGTGACATCACAGAGCATCCCTGTGATGTCACAATCTGGCTGCTGTGTAAGAACATTTTCATTGGCTGCTGTGTAGGAACATCCTCAATGGCTGCTGTGTAGGAACATCTTCATTGGCTGCTGTGTAGGAACAGTCTCATTGGCTGCTGTGTCTATCTATCTATCTATCTATCTATCTATCTATCTATCTATCTATCTATCTATCTATCTATCTATCTATCTATCTATCTATCTATCTATCTATATGTCTCTATCTCTATCTATCTATCTAGTGACTCTCAGGGCGGCGCGGCCCCCTTTTATACCCTTCCTGGACGATGAAGATGTTCCTGCACATGAAGATGTTCCTACACAGCAGCCATTGAGGATGTTCCTACACAGCAGCCAATGAAAATGTTCCTACACAGCAGCCAGATTGTGACATCACAGAGCATCCCTGTGATGTCACAATCTGGCTGCTGTGTAAGAACATTTTCATTGGCTGCTGTGTAGGAACAGTCTCATTGGCTGCTGTGTCTATCTATCTATCTATCTATCTATCTATCTATCTATCTATCTATCTATCTATCTATCTATCTATCTATCTATCTATCTATCTATCTATCTATCTATCTATATGTCTCTATCTCTATCTATCTATCTAGTGACTCTCAGGGCGGCGCGGCCCCCTTTTATACCCTTCCTGGACGATGAAGATGTTCCTGCACATGAAGATGTTCCTACACAGCAGCCATTGAGGATGTTCCTACACAGCAGCCAATGAAAATGTTCCTACACAGCAGCCAGATTGTGACATCACAGAGCATCCCTGTGATGTCACAATCTGGCTGCTGTGTAAGAACATTTTCATTGGCTGCTGTGTAGGAACATCCTCAATGGCTGCTGTGTAGGAACATCTTCATTGGCTGCTGTGTAGGAACAGTCTCATTGGCTGCTGTGTCTATCTATCTATCTATCTATCTATCTATCTATCTATCTATCTATCTATCTATCTATCTATCTATCTATCTATCTATCTATCTATCTATCTATCTATCTATCTATCTATATATATGTCTCTATCTCTATCTATCCATCTAGTGACTCTCAGGGCGGCGCGGCCCCCTTTTATACCCTTCCTGGACGATGAAGATGTTCCTGCACATGAAGATGTTCCTACACAGCAGCCATTGAGGATGTTCCTACACAGCAGCCAATGAAAATGTTCCTACACAGCAGCCAGATTGTGACATCACAGAGCATCCCTGTGATGTCACAATCTGGCTGCTGTGTAAGAACATTTTCATTGGCTGCTGTGTAGGAACATCCTCAATGGCTGCTGTGTAGGAACATCTTCATTGGCTGCTGTGTAGGAACAGTCTCATTGGCTGCTGTGTCTATCTATCTATCTATATATCTATCTATCTATCTATCTATCTATCTATCTATCTATCTATCTATCTATCTATCTATCTATCTATCTATCTATCTATCTATCTATCTATCTATATGTCTCTATCTCTATCTATCTATCTAGTGACTCTCAGGGCGGCGCGGCCCCCTTTTATACCCTTCCTGGACGATGAAGATGTTCCTGCACATGAAGATGTTCCTACACAGCAGCCATTGAGGATGTTCCTACACAGCAGCCAATGAAAATGTTCCTACACAGCAGCCAGATTGTGACATCACAGAGCATCCCTGTGATGTCACAATCTGGCTGCTGTGTAAGAACATTTTCATTGGCTGCTGTGTAGGAACATCCTCAATGGCTGCTGTGTAGGAACATCTTCATTGGCTGCTGTGTAGGAACAGTCTCATTGGCTGCTGTGTCTATCTATCTATCTATCTATCTATCTATCTATCTATCTATCTATCTATCTATCTATCTATCTATCTATCTATCTATCTATCTATCTATATGTCTCTATCTCTATCTATCTATCTAGTGACTCTCAGGGCGGCGCGGCCCCCTTTTATACCCTTCCTGGACGATGAAGATGTTCCTGCACATGAAGATGTTCCTACACAGCAGCCATTGAGGATGTTCCTACACAGCAGCCAATGAAAATGTTCCTACACAGCAGCCAGATTGTGACATCACAGAGCATCCCTGTGATGTCACAATCTGGCTGCTGTGTAAGAACATTTTCATTGGCTGCTGTGTAGGAACATCCTCAATGGCTGCTGTGTAGGAACATCTTCATTGGCTGCTGTGTAGGAACAGTCTCATTGGCTGCTGTGTCTATCTATCTATCTATCTATCTATCTATCTATCTATCTATCTATCTATCTATCTATCTATCTATATATATGTCTCTATCTCTATCTATCCATCTAGTGACTCTCAGGGCGGCGCGGCCCCCTTTTATACCCTTCCTGGACGATGAAGATGTTCCTGCACATGAAGATGTTCCTACACAGCAGCCATTGAGGATGTTCCTACACAGCAGCCAATGAAAATGTTCCTACACAGCAGCCAGATTGTGACATCACAGAGCATCCCTGTGATGTCACAATCTGGCTGCTGTGTAAGAACATTTTCATTGGCTGCTGTGTAGGAACAGTCTCATTGGCTGCTGTGTCTGTCTATCTATCTATCTATCTATCTATCTATCTATCTATCTATCTATCTATCTATCTATCTATCTATCTATCTATCTATCTATCTATCTATCTATCTATCTATCTATCTATCTATCTATCTATCTATCTATCTATCTATCTATCTATATGTCTCTATCTCTATCTATCTATCTAGTGACTCTCAGGGCGGCGCGGCCCCCTTTTATACCCTTCCTGGACGATGAAGATGTTCCTGCACATGAAGATGTTCCTACACAGCAGCCATTGAGGATGTTCCTACACAGCAGCCAATGAAAATGTTCCTACACAGCAGCCAGATTGTGACATCACAGAGCATCCCTGTGATGTCACAATCTGGCTGCTGTGTAAGAACATTTTCATTGGCTGCTGTGTAGGAACATCCTCAATGGCTGCTGTGTAGGAACATCTTCATTGGCTGCTGTGTAGGAACAGTCTCATTGGCTGCTGTGTCTATCTATCTATCTATCTATCTATCTATCTATCTATCTATCTATCTATCTATCTATCTATCTATCTATCTATCTATCTATCTATCTATCTTTCTATCTATCTATATATATGTCTCTATCTCTATCTATCCATCTAGTGACTCTCAGGGCGGCGCGGCCCCCTTTTATACCCTTCCTGGACGATGAAGATGTTCCTGCACATGAAGATGTTCCTACACAGCAGCCATTGAGGATGTTCCTACACAGCAGCCAATGAAAATGTTCCTACACAGCAGCCAGATTGTGACATCACAGAGCATCCCTGTGATGTCACAATCTGGCTGCTGTGTAAGAACATTTTCATTGGCTGCTGTGTAGGAACATCCTCAATGGCTGCTGTGTAGGAACATCTTCATTGGCTGCTGTGTAGGAACAGTCTCATTGGCTGCTGTGTCTATCTATCTATCTATCTATCTATCTATCTATCTATCTATCTATCTATCTATCTATCTATCTATCTATCTATCTATCTATCTATATGTCTCTATCTCTATCTATCTATCTAGTGACTCTCAGGGCGGCGCGGCCCCCTTTTATACCCTTCCTGGACGATGAAGATGTTCCTGCACATGAAGATGTTCCTACACAGCAGCCATTGAGGATGTTCCTACACAGCAGCCAATGAAAATGTTCCTACACAGCAGCCAGATTGTGACATCACAGAGCATCCCTGTGATGTCACAATCTGGCTGCTGTGTAAGAACATTTTCATTGGCTGCTGTGTAGGAACATCCTCAATGGCTGCTGTGTAGGAACATCTTCATTGGCTGCTGTGTAGGAACAGTCTCATTGGCTGCTGTGTCTATCTATCTATCTATCTATCTATCTATCTATCTATCTATCTATCTATCTATCTATCTATCTATCTATCTATCTATCTATCTATCTATATATATGTCTCTATCTCTATCTATCTATCTAGTGACTCTCAGGGCGGCGCGGCCCCCTTTTATACCCTTCCTGGACGATGAAGATGTTCCTGCACATGAAGATGTTCCTACACAGCAGCCATTGAGGATGTTCCTACACAGCAGCCAATGAAAATGTTCCTACACAGCAGCCAGATTGTGACATCACAGAGCATCCCTGTGATGTCACAATCTGGCTGCTGTGTAAGAACATTTTCATTGGCTGCTGTGTAGGAACATCCTCAATGGCTGCTGTGTAGGAACATCTTCATTGGCTGCTGTGTAGGAACAGTCTCATTGGCTGCTGTGTCTATCTATCTATCTATATATCTATCTATCTATCTATCTATCTATCTATCTATCTATATGTCTCTATCTCTATCTATCTATCTAGTGACTCTCAGGGCGGCGCGGCCCCCTTTTATACCCTTCCTGGACGATGAAGATGTTCCTGCACATGAAGATGTTCCTACACAGCAGCCATTGAGGATGTTCCTACACAGCAGCCAATGAAAATGTTCCTACACAGCAGCCATATTGTGACATCACAGAGCATCCCTGTGATGTCACAATCTGGCTGCTGTGTAAGAACATTTTCATTGGCTGCTGTGTAGGAACATCCTCAATGGCTGCTGTGTAGGAACATCTTCATTGGCTGCTGTGTAGGAACAGTCTCATTGGCTGCTGTGTCTATCTATCTATCTATATATCTATCTATCTATCTATCTATCTATCTATCTATCTATCTATCTATCTATCTATATGTCTCTATCTCTATCTATCTATCTAGTGACTCTCAGGGCGGCGCGGCCCCCTTTTATACCCTTCCTGGACGATGAAGATGTTCCTGCACATGAAGATGTTCCTACACATCAGCCATTGAGGATGTTCCTACACAGCAGCCAATGAAAATGTTCCTACACAGCAGCCAGATTGTGACATCACAGAGCATCCCTGTGATGTCACAATCTGGCTGCTGTGTAAGAACATTTTCATTGGCTGCTGTGTAGGAACATCCTCAATGGCTGCTGTGTAGGAACATCTTCATTGGCTGCTGTGTAGGAACAGTCTCATTGGCTGCTGTGTCTATCTATCTATCTATCTATCTATCTATCTATCTATCTATCTATCTATCTATATGTCTCTATCTCTATCTATCTATCTAGTGACTCTCAGGGCGGCGCGGCCCCCTTTTATACCCTTCCTGGACGATGAAGATGTTCCTGCACATGAAGATGTTCCTACACAGCAGCCATTGAGGATGTTCCTACACAGCAGCCAATGAAAATGTTCCTACACAGCAGCCAGATTGTGACATCACAGAGCATCCCTGTGATGTCACAATCTGGCTGCTGTGTAAGAACATTTTCATTGGCTGCTGTGTAGGAACATCCTCAATGGCTGCTGTGTAGGAACATCTTCATTGGCTGCTGTGTAGGAACAGTCTCATTGGCTGCTGTGTCTATCTATCTATCTATCTATCTATCTATCTATCTATCTATCTATCTATCTATCTATCTATCTATCTATCTATCTATCTATCTATCTATATATATGTCTCTATCTCTATCTATCCATCTAGTGACTCTCAGGGCGGCGCGGCCCCCTTTTATACCCTTC
This sequence comes from Borostomias antarcticus, assembly GCF_949987555.1. NCBI lineage: Eukaryota > Metazoa > Chordata > Actinopteri > Stomiiformes > Stomiidae > Borostomias > Borostomias antarcticus. The sequence continues at coordinate 360,770 of NW_028175795.1, forward strand.
CTGGACGATGAAGATGTTCCTGCACATGAAGATGTTCCTACACAGCAGCCATTGAGGATGTTCCTACACAGCAGCCAATGAAAATGTTCCTACACAGCAGCCAGATTGTGACATCACAGAGCATCCCTGTGATGTCACAATCTGGCTGCTGTGTAAGAACATTTTCATTGGCTGCTGTGTAGGAACAGTCTCATTGGCTGCTGTGTCTATCTATCTATCTATCTATCTATCTATCTATCTATCTATCTATCTATCTATCTATCTATCTATCTATCTATCTATCTATCTATCTATCTATCTATCTATCTATCTATCTATCTATATGTCTCTATCTCTATCTATCTATCTAGTGACTCTCAGGGCGGCGCGGCCCCCTTTTATACCCTTCCTGGACGATGAAGATGTTCCTGCACATGAAGATGTTCCTACACAGCAGCCATTGAGGATGTTCCTACACAGCAGCCAATGAAAATGTTCCTACACAGCAGCCAGATTGTGACATCACAGAGCATCCCTGTGATGTCACAATCTGGCTGCTGTGTAAGAACATTTTCATTGGCTGCTGTGTAGGAACATCCTCAATGGCTGCTGTGTAGGAACATCTTCATTGGCTGCTGTGTAGGAACAGTCTCATTGGCTGCTGTGTCTATCTATCTATCTATCTATCAATCTATCTATCTATCTATCTATCTATCTATCTATCTATCTATCTATCTATCTATCTATCTATCTATCTATCTATCTATATGTCTCTATCTCTATCTATCTAGTGACTCTCAGGGCGGCGCGGCCCCCTTTTATACCCTTCCTGGACGATGAAGATGTTCCTGCACATGAAGATGTTCCTACACAGCAGCCATTGAGGATGTTCCTACACAGCAGCCAATGAAAATGTTCCTACACAGCAGCCAGATTGTGACATCACAGAGCATCCCTGTGATGTCACAATCTGGCTGCTGTGTAAGAACATTTTCATTGGCTGCTGTGTAGGAACATCCTCAATGGCTGCTGTGTAGGAACATCTTCATTGGCTGCTGTGTAGGAACAGTCTCATTGGCTGCTGTGTCTATCTATCTATCTATCTATCTATCTATCTATCTATCTATCTATCTATCTATCTATCTATCTATCTATCTATCTATCTATCTATCTATCTATCTATCTATCTATATGTCTCTATCTCTATCTATCTATCTAGTGACTCTCAGGGCGGCGCGGCCCCCTTTTATACCCTTCCTGGACGATGAAGATGTTCCTGCACATGAAGATGTTCCTACACAGCAGCCATTGAGGATGTTCCTACACAGCAGCCAATGAAAATGTTCCTACACAGCAGCCAGATTGTGACATCACAGAGCATCCCTGTGATGTCACAATCTGGCTGCTGTGTAAGAACATTTTCATTGGCTGCTGTGTAGGAACAGTCTCATTGGCTGCTGTGTCTATCTATCTATCTATCTATCTATCTATCTATCTATCTATCTATCTATCTATCTATCTATCTATCTATCTATCTATCTATCTATCTATCTATCTATCTATCTATATGTCTCTATCTCTATCTATCTATCTAGTGACTCTCAGGGCGGCGCGGCCCCCTTTTATACCCTTCCTGGACGATGAAGATGTTCCTGCACATGAAGATGTTCCTACACAGCAGCCATTGAGGATGTTCCTACACAGCAGCCAATGAAAATGTTCCTACACAGCAGCCAGATTGTGACATCACAGAGCATCCCTGTGATGTCACAATCTGGCTGCTGTGTAAGAACATTTTCATTGGCTGCTGTGTAGGAACATCCTCAATGGCTGCTGTGTAGGAACATCTTCATTGGCTGCTGTGTAGGAACAGTCTCATTGGCTGCTGTGTCTATCTATCTATCTATCTATCTATCTATCTATCTATCTATCTATCTATCTATCTATCTATCTATCTATCTATCTATCTATCTATCTATCTATCTATCTATCTATCTATCTATATATATGTCTCTATCTCTATCTATCCATCTAGTGACTCTCAGGGCGGCGCGGCCCCCTTTTATACCCTTCCTGGACGATGAAGATGTTCCTGCACATGAAGATGTTCCTACACAGCAGCCATTGAGGATGTTCCTACACAGCAGCCAATGAAAATGTTCCTACACAGCAGCCAGATTGTGACATCACAGAGCATCCCTGTGATGTCACAATCTGGCTGCTGTGTAAGAACATTTTCATTGGCTGCTGTGTAGGAACATCCTCAATGGCTGCTGTGTAGGAACATCTTCATTGGCTGCTGTGTAGGAACAGTCTCATTGGCTGCTGTGTCTATCTATCTATCTATATATCTATCTATCTATCTATCTATCTATCTATCTATCTATCTATCTATCTATCTATCTATCTATCTATCTATCTATATGTCTCTATCTCTATCTATCTATCTAGTGACTCTCAGGGCGGCGCGGCCCCCTTTTATACCCTTCCTGGACGATGAAGATGTTCCTGCACATGAAGATGTTCCTACACAGCAGCCATTGAGGATGTTCCTACACAGCAGCCAATGAAAATGTTCCTACACAGCAGCCAGATTGTGACATCACAGAGCATCCCTGTGATGTCACAATCTGGCTGCTGTGTAAGAACATTTTCATTGGCTGCTGTGTAGGAACATCCTCAATGGCTGCTGTGTAGGAACATCTTCATTGGCTGCTGTGTAGGAACAGTCTCATTGGCTGCTGTGTCTATCTATCTATCTATCTATCTATCTATCTATCTATCTATCTATCTATCTATCTATCTATCTATCTATCTATCTATCTATCTATCTATCTATCTATCTATCTATCTATCTATCTATATGTCTCTATCTCTATCTATCTATCTAGTGACTCTCAGGGCGGCGCGGCCCCCTTTTATACCCTTCCTGGACGATGAAGATGTTCCTGCACATGAAGATGTTCCTACACAGCAGCCATTGAGGATGTTCCTACACAGCAGCCAATGAAAATGTTCCTACACAGCAGCCAGATTGTGACATCACAGAGCATCCCTGTGATGTCACAATCTGGCTGCTGTGTAAGAACATTTTCATTGGCTGCTGTGTAGGAACATCCTCAATGGCTGCTGTGTAGGAACATCTTCATTGGCTGCTGTGTAGGAACAGTCTCATTGGCTGCTGTGTCTATCTATCTATCTATCTATCTATCTATCTATCTATCTATCTATCTATCTATCTATCTATCTATCTATCTATCTATCTATATGTCTCTATCTCTATCTATCCATCTAGTGACTCTCAGGGCGGCGCGGCCCCCTTTTATACCCTTCCTGGACGATGAAGATGTTCCTGCACATGAAGATGTTCCTACACAGCAGCCATTGAGGATGTTCCTACACAGCAGCCAATGAAAATGTTCCTACACAGCAGCCAGATTGTGACATCACAGAGCATCCCTGTGATGTCACAATCTGGCTGCTGTGTAAGAACATTTTCATTGGCTGCTGTGTAGGAACAGTCTCATTGGCTGCTGTGTCTATCTATCTATCTATCTATCTATCTATCTATCTATCTATCTATCTATCTATCTATCTATCTATCTATCTATCTATCTATCTATCTATCTATCTATCTATCTATATGTCTCTATCTCTATCTATCTATCTAGTGACTCTCAGGGCGGCGCGGCCCCCTTTTATACCCTTCCTGGACGATGAAGATGTTCCTGCACATGAAGATGTTCCTACACAGCAGCCATTGAGGATGTTCCTACACAGCAGCCAATGAAAATGTTCCTACACAGCAGCCAGATTGTGACATCACAGAGCATCCCTGTGATGTCACAATCTGGCTGCTGTGTAAGAACATTTTCATTGGCTGCTGTGTAGGAACATCCTCAATGGCTGCTGTGTAGGAACATCTTCATTGGCTGCTGTGTAGGAACAGTCTCATTGGCTGCTGTGTCTATCTATCTATCTATCTATCTATCTATCTATCTATCTATCTATCTATCTATCTATCTTTCTATCTATCTATATATATGTCTCTATCTCTATCTATCCATCTAGTGACTCTCAGGGCGGCGCGGCCCCCTTTTATACCCTTCCTGGACGATGAAGATGTTCCTGCACATGAAGATGTTCCTACACAGCAGCCATTGAGGATGTTCCTACACAGCAGCCAATGAAAATGTTCCTACACAGCAGCCAGATTGTGACATCACAGAGCATCCCTGTGATGTCACAATCTGGCTGCTGTGTAAGAACATTTTCATTGGCTGCTGTGTAGGAACATCCTCAATGGCTGCTGTGTAGGAACATCTTCATTGGCTGCTGTGTAGGAACAGTCTCATTGGCTGCTGTGTCTATCTATCTATCTATCTATCTATCTATCTATCTATCTATCTATCTATCTATCTATCTATCTATCTATCTATATGTCTCTATCTCTATCTATCTATCTAGTGACTCTCAGGGCGGCGCGGCCCCCTTTTATACCCTTCCTGGACGATGAAGATGTTCCTGCACATGAAGATGTTCCTACACAGCAGCCATTGAGGATGTTCCTACACAGCAGCCAATGAAAATGTTCCTACACAGCAGCCAGATTGTGACATCACAGAGCATCCCTGTGATGTCACAATCTGGCTGCTGTGTAAGAACATTTTCATTGGCTGCTGTGTAGGAACATCCTCAATGGCTGCTGTGTAGGAACATCTTCATTGGCTGCTGTGTAGGAACAGTCTCATTGGCTGCTGTGTCTATCTATCTATCTATCTATCTATCTATCTATCTATCTATCTATCTATCTATCTATCTATCTATCTATCTATCTATCTATCTATCTATCTATCTATCTATATATATGTCTCTATCTCTATCTATCTATCTAGTGACTCTCAGGGCGGCGCGGCCCCCTTTTATACCCTTCCTGGACGATGAAGATGTTCCTGCACATGAAGATGTTCCTACACAGCAGCCATTGAGGATGTTCCTACACAGCAGCCAATGAAAATGTTCCTACACAGCAGCCAGATTGTGACATCACAGAGCATCCCTGTGATGTCACAATCTGGCTGCTGTGTAAGAACATTTTCATTGGCTGCTGTGTAGGAACATCCTCAATGGCTGCTGTGTAGGAACATCTTCATTGGCTGCTGTGTAGGAACAGTCTCATTGGCTGCTGTGTCTATCTATCTATCTATCTATCTATCTATCTATCTATCTATCTATCTATCTATCTATCTATCTATCTATCTATCTATCTATCTTTCTATCTATCTATATATATGTCTCTATCTCTATCTATCCATCTAGTGACTCTCAGGGCGGCGCGGCCCCCTTTTATACCCTTCCTGGACGATGAAGATGTTCCTGCACATGAAGATGTTCCTACACAGCAGCCATTGAGGATGTTCCTACACAGCAGCCAATGAAAATGTTCCTACACAGCAGCCAGATTGTGACATCACAGAGCATCCCTGTGATGTCACAATCTGGCTGCTGTGTAAGAACATTTTCATTGGCTGCTGTGTAGGAACATCCTCAATGGCTGCTGTGTAGGAACATCTTCATTGGCTGCTGTGTAGGAACAGTCTCATTGGCTGCTGTGTCTATCTATCTATCTATCTATCTATCTATCTATCTATCTATCTATCTATCTATCTATCTATCTATCTATCTATCTATCTATATATATGTCTCTATCTCTATCTATCTATCTAGTGACTCTCAGGGCGGCGCGGCCCCCTTTTATACCCTTCCTGGACGATGAAGATGTTCCTGCACATGAAGATGTTCCTACACAGCAGCCATTGAGGATGTTCCTACACAGCAGCCAATGAAAATGTTCCTACACAGCAGCCAGATTGTGACATCACAGAGCATCCCTGTGATGTCACAATCTGGCTGCTGTGTAAGAACATTTTCATTGGCTGCTGTGTAGGAACATCCTCAATGGCTGCTGTGTAGGAACATCTTCATTGGCTGCTGTGTAGGAACAGTCTCATTGGCTGCTGTGTCTATCTATCTATCTATATATCTATCTATCTATCTATCTATCTATCTATCTATCTATCTATATGTCTCTATCTCTATCTATCTATCTAGTGACTCTCAGGGCGGCGCGGCCCCCTTTTATACCCTTCCTGGACGATGAAGATGTTCCTGCACATGAAGATGTTCCTACACAGCAGCCATTGAGGATGTTCCTACACAGCAGCCAATGAAAATGTTCCTACACAGCAGCCATATTGTGACATCACAGAGCATCCCTGTGATGTCACAATCTGGCTGCTGTGTAAGAACATTTTCATTGGCTGCTGTGTAGGAACATCCTCAATGGCTGCTGTGTAGGAACATCTTCATTGGCTGCTGTGTAGGAACAGTCTCATTGGCTGCTGTGTCTATCTATCTATCTATATATCTATCTATCTATCTATCTATCTATCTATCTATCTATCTATCTATCTATCTATATGTCTCTATCTCTATCTATCTATCTAGTGACTCTCAGGGCGGCGCGGCCCCCTTTTATACCCTTCCTGGACGATGAAGATGTTCCTGCACATGAAGATGTTCCTACACAGCAGCCATTGAGGATGTTCCTACACAGCAGCCAATGAAAATGTTCCTACACAGCAGCCAGATTGTGACATCACAGAGCATCCCTGTGATGTCACAATCTGGCTGCTGTGTAAGAACATTTTCATTGGCTGCTGTGTAGGAACATCCTCAATGGCTGCTGTGTAGGAACATCTTCATTGGCTGCTGTGTAGGAACAGTCTCATTGGCTGCTGTGTCTATCTATCTATCTATCTATCTATCTATCTATCTATCTATCTATCTATATGTCTCTATCTCTATCTATCTATCTAGTGACTCTCAGGGCGGCGCGGCCCCCTTTTATACCCTTCCTGGACGATGAAGATGTTCCTGCACATGAAGATGTTCCTACACAGCAGCCATTGAGGATGTTCCTACACAGCAGCCAATGAAAATGTTCCTACACAGCAGCCAGATTGTGACATCACAGAGCATCCCTGTGATGTCACAATCTGGCTGCTGTGTAAGAACATTTTCATTGGCTGCTGTGTAGGAACATCCTCAATGGCTGCTGTGTAGGAACATCTTCATTGGCTGCTGTGTAGGAACAGTCTCATTGGCTGCTGTGTCTATCTATCTATCTATCTATCTATATATCTATCTATCTATCTATCTATCTATCTATCTATCTATCTATCTATCTATCTATCTATCTATCTATCTATATATATGTCTCTATCTCTATCTATCCATCTAGTGACTCTCAGGGCGGCGCGGCCCCCTTTTATACCCTTCCTGGACGATGAAGATGTTCCTGCACATGAAGATGTTCCTACACAGCAGCCATTGAGGATGTTCCTACACAGCAGCCAATGAAAATGTTCCTACACAGCAGCCAGATTGTGACATCACAGAGCATCCCTGTGATGTCACAATCTGGCTGCTGTGTAAGAACATTTTCATTGGCTGCTGTGTAGGAACAGTCTCATTGGCTGCTGTGTCTATCTATCTATCTATCTATCTATCTATCTATCTATCTATCTATCTATCTATCTATCTATCTATCTATCTATCTATCTATCTATCTATCTATCTATCTATCTATATGTCTCTATCTCTATCTATCTATCTAGTGACTCTCAGGGCGGCGCGGCCCCCTTTTATACCCTTCCTGGACGATGAAGATGTTCCTGCACATGAAGATGTTCCTACACAGCAGCCATTGAGGATGTTCCTACACAGCAGCCAATGAAAATGTTCCTACACAGCAGCCAGATTGTGACATCACAGAGCATCCCTGTGATGTCACAATCTGGCTGCTGTGTAAGAACATTTTCATTGGCTGCTGTGTAGGAACATCCTCAATGGCTGCTGTGTAGGAACATCTTCATTGGCTGCTGTGTAGGAACAGTCTCATTGGCTGCTGTGTCTATCTATCTATCTATCTATCTATCTATCTATCTATCTATCTATCTATCTATCTATCTATCTATCTATCTATCTATCTATATGTCTCTATCTCTATCTATCTATCTAGTGACTCTCAGGGCGGCGCGGCCCCCTTTTATACCCTTCCTGGACGATGAAGATGTTCCTGCACATGAAGATGTTCCTACACAGCAGCCATTGAGGATGTTCCTACACAGCAGCCAATGAAAATGTTCCTACACAGCAGCCAGATTGTGACATCACAGAGCATCCCTGTGATGTCACAATCTGGCTGCTGTGTAAGAACATTTTCATTGGCTGCTGTGTAGGAACATCCTCAATGGCTGCTGTGTAGGAACATCTTCATTGGCTGCTGTGTAGGAACAGTCTCATTGGCTGCTGTGTCTATCTATCTATCTATCTATCTATCTATCTATCTATCTATCTATCTATCTATCTATCTATCTATCTATCTATCTATCTATCTATCTATCTATCTATATGTCTCTATCTCTATCTATCTAGTGACTCTCAGGGCGGCGCGGCCCCCTTTTATACCCTTCCTGGACGATGAAGATGTTCCTGCACATGAAGATGTTCCTACACAGCAGCCATTGAGGATGTTCCTACACAGCAGCCAATGAAAATGTTCCTACACAGCAGCCAGATTGTGACATCACAGAGCATCCCTGTGATGTCACAATCTGGCTGCTGTGTAAGAACATTTTCATTGGCTGCTGTGTAGGAACATCCTCAATGGCTGCTGTGTAGGAACATCTTCATTGGCTGCTGTGTAGGAACAGTCTCATTGGCTGCTGTGTCTATCTATCTATCTATCTATCTATCTATCTATCTATCTATCTATCTATCTATCTATCTATCTATCTATCTATCTATCTATATATCTATCTATCTATCTATCTATCTATCTATCTATCTATCTATCTATATGTCTCTATCTCTATCTATCTATCTAGTGACTCTCAGGGCGGCGCGGCCCCCTTTTATACCCTTCCTGGACGATGAAGATGGTCCTGCACATGAAGATGTTCCTACACAGCAGCCATTGAGGATGTTCCTACACAGCAGCCAATGAAAATGTTCCTACACAGCAGCCAGATTGTGACATCACAGAGCATCCCTGTGATGTCACAATCTGGCTGCTGTGTAAGAACATTTTCATTGGCTGCTGTGTAGGAACAGTCTCATTGGCTGCTGTGTCTATCTATCTATCTATCTATCTATCTATCTATCTATCTATCTATCTATCTATCTATCTATCTATCTATCTATCTATCTATCTATATGTCTCTATCTCTATCTATCTATCTAGTGACTCTCAGGGCGGCGCGGCCCCCTTTTATACCCTTCCTGGACGATGAAGATGTTCCTGCACATGAAGATGTTCCTACACAGCAGCCATTGAGGATGTTCCTACACAGCAGCCAATGAAAATGTTCCTACACAGCAGCCAGATTGTGACATCACAGAGCATCCCTGTGATGTCACAATCTGGCTGCTGTGTAAGAACATTTTCATTGGCTGCTGTGTAGGAACATCCTCAATGGCTGCTGTGTAGGAACATCTTCATTGGCTGCTGTGTAGGAACAGTCTCATTGGCTGCTGTGTCTATCTATCTATCTATCTATCTATCTATCTATCTATCTATCTATCTATCTATCTATCTATCTATCTATCTATCTATCTATATATATGTCTCTATCTCTATCTATCCATCTAGTGACTCTCAGGGCGGCGCGGCCCCCTTTTATACCCTTCCTGGACGATGAAGATGTTCCTGCACATGAAGATGTTCCTACACAGCAGCCATTGAGGATGTTCCTACACAGCAGCCAATGAAAATGTTCCTACACAGCAGCCAGATTGTGACATCACAGAGCATCCCTGTGATGTCACAATCTGGCTGCTGTGTAAGAACATTTTCATTGGCTGCTGTGTAGGAACATCCTCAATGGCTGCTGTGTAGGAACATCTTCATTGGCTGCTGTGTAGGAACAGTCTCATTGGCTGCTGTGTCTATCTATCTATCTATATATCTATCTATCTATCTATCTATCTATCTATCTATCTATCTATCTATCTATCTATCTATCTATCTATATGTCTCTATCTCTATCTATCTATCTAGTGACTCTCAGGGCGGCGCGGCCCCCTTTTATACCCTTCCTGGACGATGAAGATGTTCCTGCACATGAAGATGTTCCTACACAGCAGCCATTGAGGATGTTCCTACACAGCAGCCAATGAAAATGTTCCTACACAGCAGCCAGATTGTGACATCACAGAGCATCCCTGTGATGTCACAATCTGGCTGCTGTGTAAGAACATTTTCATTGGCTGCTGTGTAGGAACATCCTCAATGGCTGCTGTGTAGGAACATCTTCATTGGCTGCTGTGTAGGAACAGTCTCATTGGCTGCTGTGTCTATCTATCTATCTATCTATCTATCTATCTATCTATCTATCTATCTATCTATCTATCTATCTATCTATCTATCTATCTATATGTCTCTATCTCTATCTATCTATCTAGTGACTCTCAGGGCGGCGCGGCCCCCTTTTATACCCTTCCTGGACGATGAAGATGTTCCTGCACATGAAGATGTTCCTACACAGCAGCCATTGAGGATGTTCCTACACAGCAGCCAATGAAAATGTTCCTACACAGCAGCCAGATTGTGACATCACAGAGCATCCCTGTGATGTCACAATCTGGCTGCTGTGTAAGAACATTTTCATTGGCTGCTGTGTAGGAACATCCTCAATGGCTGCTGTGTAGGAACATCTTCATTGGCTGCTGTGTAGGAACAGTCTCATTGGCTGCTGTGTCTATCTATCTATCTATCTATCTATCTATCTATCTATCTATCTATCTATCTATCTATCTATCTATCTATCTATCTATCTATCTATCTATCTATATATATGTCTCTATCTCTATCTATCCATCTAGTGACTCTCAGGGCGGCGCGGCCCCCTTTTATACCCTTCCTGGACGATGAAGATGTTCCTGCACATGAAGATGTTCCTACACAGCAGCCATTGAGGATGTTCCTACACAGCAGCCAATGAAAATGTTCCTACACAGCAGCCAGATTGTGACATCACAGAGCATCCCTGTGATGTCACAATCTGGCTGCTGTGTAAGAACATTTTCATTGGCTGCTGTGTAGGAACAGTCTCATTGGCTGCTGTGTCTATCTATCTATCTATCTATCTATCTATCTATCTATCTATCTATCTATCTATCTATCTATCTATCTATCTATCTATCTATCTATATGTCTCTATCTCTATCTATCTATCTAGTGACTCTCAGGGCGGCGCGGCCCCCTTTTATACCCTTCCTGGACGATGAAGATGTTCCTGCACATGAAGATGTTCCTACACAGCAGCCATTGAGGATGTTCCTACACAGCAGCCAATGAAAATGTTCCTACACAGCAGCCAGATTGTGACATCACAGAGCATCCCTGTGATGTCACAATCTGGCTGCTGTGTAAGAACATTTTCATTGGCTGCTGTGTAGGAACATCCTCAATGGCTGCTGTGTAGGAACATCTTCATTGGCTGCTGTGTAGGAACAGTCTCATTGGCTGCTGTGTCTATCTATCTATCTATCTATCTATCTATCTATCTATCTATCTATCTATCTATCTATCTATCTATCTATCTATCTATCTTTCTATCTATCTATATATATGTCTCTATCTCTATCTATCCATCTAGTGACTCTCAGGGCGGCGCGGCCCCCTTTTATACCCTTCCTGGACGATGAAGATGTTCCTGCACATGAAGATGTTCCTACACAGCAGCCATTGAGGATGTTCCTACACAGCAGCCAATGAAAATGTTCCTACACAGCAGCCAGATTGTGACATCACAGAGCATCCCTGTGATGTCACAATCTGGCTGCTGTGTAAGAACATTTTCATTGGCTGCTGTGTAGGAACATCCTCAATGGCTGCTGTGTAGGAACATCTTCATTGGCTGCTGTGTAGGAACAGTCTCATTGGCTGCTGTGTCTATCTATCTATCTATCTATCTATCTATCTATCTATCTATCTATCTATCTATCTATCTATCTATCTATCTATCTATATGTCTCTATCTCTATCTATCTATCTAGTGACTCTCAGGGCGGCGCGGCCCCCTTTTATACCCTTCCTGGACGATGAAGATGTTCCTGCACATGAAGATGTTCCTACACAGCAGCCATTGAGGATGTTCCTACACAGCAGCCAATGAAAATGTTCCTACACAGCAGCCAGATTGTGACATCACAGAGCATCCCTGTGATGTCACAATCTGGCTGCTGTGTAAGAACATTTTCATTGGCTGCTGTGTAGGAACATCCTCAATGGCTGCTGTGTAGGAACATCTTCATTGGCTGCTGTGTAGGAACAGTCTCATTGGCTGCTGTGTCTATCTATCTATCTATCTATCTATCTATCTATCTATCTATCTATCTATCTATCTATCTATCTATCTATCTATCTATCTATATATATGTCTCTATCTCTATCTATCTATCTAGTGACTCTCAGGGCGGCGCGGCCCCCTTTTATACCCTTCCTGGACGATGAAGATGTTCCTGCACATGAAGATGTTCCTACACAGCAGCCATTGAGGATGTTCCTACACAGCAGCCAATGAAAATGTTCCTACACAGCAGCCAGATTGTGACATCACAGAGCATCCCTGTGATGTCACAATCTGGCTGCTGTGTAAGAACATTTTCATTGGCTGCTGTGTAGGAACATCCTCAATGGCTGCTGTGTAGGAACATCTTCATTGGCTGCTGTGTAAGGCAAGGCAAGTTTATTTATATAGCACATTTCAGCCACAGGGCAATTCAAGGTGCTTTACATGAGACATTAAAAGCATTAAAACAAAAAGCAAGACATTATAGACATTTAAAACAAAAGGCAGGACAAATTAAAAGCATTAAAACAAAAAGCAAGTCATTATAGACATTTAAACAAAAAGCAGGACAAATAGAATACAGGAATAAAAGTTACAGTGCAGTATACTGATAAACATAGCTCCTCTTAGAAAGCAGTGGCAAAAAGAAAAGTCTTCAGGCTTGTTTTAAAAGAACCAAGAGTTGCAGCAGACCTGCAGTTTTCTGGAAGTTTGTTCCAGATATGTGGAGCATAAAAACTGAATGCTGCTTCTCCATGTTTTGTTTTAACTCTGGGGACAGAAAGCAGACCTGTGCCAGATGACCTGAGGGGTCTGGATGGTTCATAGCATATGAGCAGATCAGAAATATATTTTGGCCCTAGACCATTCAGTGCTTTATAAACCAACAGCAGTATTTTAAAGTCAATTCTTTGACAGACAGGAAGCCAGTGTAAAGACCTTAGTACTGGTGTGATATGCTCCACTTTCTTAGTCTTAGTGAGGACTCGAGCAGCAGCGTTCTGAATCAGCTGCAGCTGTCTGATCGATTTTTTAGAGAGACCTGTATACATGCCGTTACAGTAGTCGAGTCTACTGAAGATAAACGCATGGACAAGTTTTTCCAAATCCTTCTGGGACATAAATCCTTTGATCCTTGATATATTCTTCAGGTGATAGTAGGCTGACTTTGTAATTGACTTAATGTGGCTGTTGAAATTCAGGTCTGAGTCCATGACTACACCAAGATTTCTGGCTTCGTTTGTGGTTTTTAGCATTACTGATTGAAGTTGAGCACTGACTTTTAATCGTTCTTCTTTGGCTCCAAAAACAATTACTTCAGTTTTATTTTTGTTTAGTTGGAGAAAGTTCTGGCACATCCAATCATTGATTTGTTGAATGCACTTACTCAGCGCTTGTATGGGATTATAGTCTCCTGGTGATATAGTGATATAAATTTGTGTGTCATCTGCATAGCTATGGTAACATATTTTGTTGTTTTCCATAATTTGAGTTAGTGGGAGCATGTAAATGTTGAACAGAAGAGGCCCCAGGATGGAGCCTTGGGGAACTCCACAGGTCATTTTTGTCAGCTCAGATTTGTAATTGCCTATAGACACAAAATAATCCCTGTCCTTTAAGTAGGATTCAAACCAATCTAACACTGTACCAGAAATTCCCAACCAATTTTCCAGTCGGCCTAGTAGTATGTTGTGGTCTACCGTGTCGAACGCAGCGCTGAGATCCAGTAATACTAAGACTGAGATTTTGCCATTATCTGTGTTTAAATGGATGTCATTAAATACCTTAATTAGAGCAGTCTCGGTGCTGTGATGTGGTCGAAATCCTGACTGGAAGACATCAAAGCCATTACTTAGTGCCAGGAAGTTATTCAGTTGTTGGAAAACAACCTTTTCAATTATTTTGCTTAGAAATGGGAGGTTTGATATGGGCCTATAATTGTTCATTTGTGAGCTGTCTAGATTATTCTTTTTTAAGAGTGGCTTGATGACTGCAGTTTTCAGGGTATGTGGGAACACACCTGAAAGAAGAGATGTGTTTACAATTTGTAGTAAATCAGAGGCCATGCAGTTGGATACAGTTTTGAAGAAGTCTGTAGGTAGAACATCAAGGCAACAGGTGGAGGATTTCAGATGTTGTATAGTGTCCCCCAGGGTTTTATGGTTGATCGGATTAAATTGTGTCATGGTACAATTATTGATTTTAAGTGGACACTGTGACGACACATGTTTTGTACCTGGAATGGAGGCACTGACTGCTTGTCTAATTTTCTGAATTTTGTCAGTGAAGAATGAGGCAAATTCATTGCAGGCCCTGGTGGATAGAAGTTCAGAGGCTACTGACACAGGAGGGTTTGTCAGCCTATCAACAGTGGCAAACAAAGCACGCGCATTGTTATGGTTTTTGGTGATGATGTCAGAAAAGAAGGTCTGTCGTGCATTTCTCAGCTCCATATTATAAATGCGAAGTCTGTCTTTATAGATGTCATAATGAACATGGAGATTTGTTTTTCGCCATCTGCGTTCAGATTTTCGACACTCTCTCTTTTCTATTCTGACCAGCATGGCGTTTCTCCATGGAGATCTTCTCTTACCAGAGACCACCTTCACCTTAGTGGGCGCAACGGCATCAATAATATTTGTAATTTTAACATTGAAATTATCTACAAGCTCGTTGACTGAGGCCATATAGAGGGCAGGTGTGGACGAGAAAGCCTGAGTAAATATCTCACTGGTGTTTTCAGTGATGTGCCGTTTTGAGATAACCTCTGATTGAGAATTTGTGTGCATGGAGATAGTACTCTCAAAGAAAACACAGGAATGATCTGAGAGCGCAACATCAGACACCTGAACCTTAGAAATATTCAGACCTTTGGTGATGATTAAGTCCAGAGTGTGCCCCTTGTTGTGTGTGGGCTCCGTCACATGCTGAGTCAGTCCATAGTTATCAAGGACACAACCTAGCTCTTTTGTCCCTCTGCCCTGAGGGTTGTCAACATGGATGTTAAAATCACCAACAATAACCACACAGTCAAAGTCAATGCAGACAGTAGACAACAGTTCAGCAAAGTCATCAAAGAAGTTTGGACAGTATTTGGGTGGCCTGTAGATGTTTAGAAATAACGTTCGGGAAGAGGAATTCAACTGAAGAGCCACATATTCAAAGGAACCAAAATGTCCATAACACATCTGCTTACATTGGAGGGAGTCATTAAACAAGATGGCTACTCCACCTCCTTTCTTATGCACTCTAGCCTCGCTCATAAAGCTGAAGTTGGGAGGAGTTGACTCAATAAGAACAGCTGCACTGTTACCGTGGTCTAGCCAAGTTTCAGTTAAAAACATAAGATCAAGATTGTGGTTGGTGATAAAATCATTGATTAAAAATGTCTTTCCTGTTAAAGATCTGACATTTAATAAAGCTAAGTTTAGTGTGCTGAGGGTATTATCTGCACATTTCTCTGTGATAGTTTGTGGCTGACAAGGAATAGATACTAAATTTGATACATTTGTAGAGCCGGTTGAGTGTTTCCTGTTACTTAGCAGATTCACCATTGATTTTCTATTACCTATCAAGACAGGAATTGAGGAAGATACCATCACGTTGGGTCCTGGCTTGTCCTGGAAGGGGTCATGAGTGCCATTAGCCTTGTAGCCTGGACCCAGTACATATCAGTTAGAGCTTGCTGTATTTGGTAAACAAGTAACTGAATGTGCTGTGCCTTTATCAGGCTGGACCCGGCAGGGGGTAAGGGCGGTTGGGAGCGCGTAATACAGCGCGTGAAGGTGCTTGCTGGATGCCGGTGAGAGGAAGCAAGTGAGAGACTCCCCCTCTTGGGGGGGTGGATCCTCGCTGGTGAGTGCTAGTGGGAGGGGGGGGGTGAGAGACTCCTGCTCTTGGGGGGGTGGAGGGGGTGGATCCTCACTGGTGAGTGCTGGTGGGAGGGGGGGAGTGAGAGACTCCCGCTCTTGGGGGGGTGGATCCTCGCTGGTGAGTGCTAGTGGGAGGGGGGGAGTGAGAGACTTCCCCTCTTGCAGTAGCTCATCAATTTGGCTGAGCTTCAGTGTGGCAGCTTTGATGAGGCCCTTGATTGGTGAGCGTGGTGGAGGAGGGGAGGGGCATCGTTGGGTTGTTGTCGATGGGGTGTGGTGTGAAGATTCTTCTTCCTGGCGCGGGTGTCTCCCATAATCAGAGCTTTGTTGAAGCAACAGCTCTTCAAGGTTTCTGCCATGTTGTGATATGTCTTCCTTCTGTTTTGGTATTTCTTGTCTCTTGTCCTTGACCATGGCAGAGGGAGCAGATGGATGACGCAGAGAATAGAACAGATTGGAGATAAACAGTTTTACTCCTGACCTGTTAAGGCAGAGTCCATTTCTCTGAAAAAGATGGTATCGTTCCCAAAAAAATGGAAAATTGTCAATGTAGCGCACTGAGTGAGTGGTACAGGCAGTTGAGAGCCATGTGTTCAGTGCCAACAGTCTGCTGAATCTCTCAACCCCTCTTCTGACTGGTGGTAGAGGGCCGCTGATAAACACCTCCGCTTTCAGAGAGCTGACTGTGTTCAGCAGATCAATAAAGTCTCGTTTAAGAACTTCCGACTGCTGTTGCGCAACGTCATTTGTTCCGACGTGCACAATGATGTTTTCCACAGTTGGATGTGAAACCCCGATATGCAAGAGTTTTTTTGTCATGTCAGCAACCGTATCCTTGGGAAAGCAGAGTATTTTGGTGCTTTCACCGCACATGCTTCTCACATCTTTTACAGTAAAGTCACCCACAATCAGAGTTTGAGGCCCAGTCGGTAGCCTTTTACTTTCTGGTTTACTCTCAGTCCTTACCCTGCTGTGTGAGGAAGAGATGTGATCCAGGTCATCAGACAGTGGGGCAAATTTGTTCTCCAGTTGTATGGTTGATTGTCGGCGAGATCTGTTTCTGGTTCTCCCTTTTGCGGTTGTCCACGGCGGTGTCCTTCTAGGGACAGGGGTTGAAGAGGCACTCTGCCTGGATGATAATGCAGGCCAGTCAGTCTCATAGTTCTCCAGGGACGGGTCTCTGCCTTGTTCTCCCTTTTCCCTGGGAGGTGAATTTCTCTTAGGCTTTGCACCAAGAGAGTTCCAGGGAGGGTTTGTAGGTTTAGTGCCCAGTACACGGCTCTCCTGTTTCTTGGTAGTCTCCTTGGTGTTAATTAGCGGTGTGTTAGCATGCTCTTGTCTGGTACTGTTTTGAATCCATGGTAAGGTGGTGTCGTTCCCAGTTAGTCCATTGACGTCCACACTCATCTCTAACCGGTTCATTTTTGTTTCCAGCACTGTAATCTTCTGCAGAAGTTTGTGGAAGTCATCTGCAGTGAGAGGGGGCATCTTGCTGCCGTGCTCACGTTATCGTGAGGAGATGATAAAGACGTTGAAATATGGCAACTAAATCTTCAAAAAAATAAAATAATATATATAAGAGTCTTTAAAGTATCCAGGAGCCACTGCTCACAGTTTCTTATGGAAGAAAAGCAACAATATCAGCTGAAAAATGCAGAAAATGCAAACAAAGGCGAGAGCAAGCAGCAGAAGCGTCTGCACTGTCTGAAAGCAGGAAGTAGCAGGTAGTGTAGGAACAGTCTCATTGGCTGCTGTGTCTATCTATCTATCTATATATCTATCTATCTATCTATCTATCTATCTATCTATCTATATGTCTCTATCTCTATCTATCTATCTAGTGACTCTCAGGGCGGCGCGGCCCCCTTTTATACCCTTCCTGGACGATGAAGATGTTCCTGCACATGAAGATGTTCCTACACAGCAGCCATTGAGGATGTTCCTACACAGCAGCCAATGAAAATGTTCCTACACAGCAGCCAGATTGTGACATCACAGAGCATCCCTGTGATGTCACAATCTGGCTGCTGTGTAAGAACATTTTCATTGGCTGCTGTGTAGGAACATCCTCAATGGCTGCTGTGTAGGAACATCTTCATTGGCTGCTGTGTAGGAACAGTCTCATTGGCTGCTGTGTCTATCTATCTATCTATCTATCTATCTATCTATCTATCTATCTATCTATCTATCTATCTATCTATCTATCTATCTATCTATCTATCTATCTATCTATCTATCTATATGTCTCTATCTCTATCTATCTATCTAGTGACTCTCAGGGCGGCGCGGCCCCCTTTTATACCCTTCCTGGACGATGAAGATGTTCCTGCACATGAAGATGTTCCTACACAGCAGCCATTGAGGATGTTCCTACACAGCAGCCAATGAAAATGTTCCTACACAGCAGCCAGATTGTGACATCACAGAGCATCCCTGTGATGTCACAATCTGGCTGCTGTGTAAGAACATTTTCATTGGCTGCTGTGTAGGAACATCCTCAATGGCTGCTGTGTAGGAACATCTTCATTGGCTGCTGTGTAGGAACAGTCTCATTGGCTGCTGTGTCTATCTATCTATCTATCTATCTATCTATCTATCTATCTATCTATCTATCTATCTATCTATCTATCTATCTATCTATCTATCTATCTATATATATGTCTCTATCTCTATCTATCCATCTAGTGACTCTCAGGGCGGCGCGGCCCCCTTTTATACCCTTCCTGGACGATGAAGATGTTCCTGCACATGAAGATGTTCCTACACAGCAGCCATTGAGGATGTTCCTACACAGCAGCCAATGAAAATGTTCCTACACAGCAGCCAGATTGTGACATCACAGAGCATCCCTGTGATGTCACAATCTGGCTGCTGTGTAAGAACATTTTCATTGGCTGCTGTGTAGGAACAGTCTCATTGGCTGCTGTGTCTATCTATCTATCTATCTATCTATCTATCTATCTATCTATCTATCTATCTATCTATCTATCTATCTATCTATCTATCTATCTATCTATCTATCTATCTATCTATCTATCTATCTATCTATCTATCTATCTATCTATATGTCTCTATCTCTATCTATCTATCTAGTGACTCTCAGGGCGGCGCGGCCCCCTTTTATACCCTTCCTGGACGATGAAGATGTTCCTGCACATGAAGATGTTCCTACACAGCAGCCATTGAGGATGTTCCTACACAGCAGCCAATGAAAATGTTCCTACACAGCAGCCAGATTGTGACATCACAGAGCATCCCTGTGATGTCACAATCTGGCTGCTGTGTAAGAACATTTTCATTGGCTGCTGTGTAGGAACATCCTCAATGGCTGCTGTGTAGGAACATCTTCATTGGCTGCTGTGTAGGAACAGTCTCATTGACTGCTGTGTCTATCTATCTATCTATCTATCTATCTATCTATCTATCTATCTATCTATCTATCTATCTATCTATCTATCTATCTATCTTTCTATCTATCTATATATATGTCTCTATCTCTATCTATCCATCTAGTGACTCTCAGGGCGGCGCGGCCCCCTTTTATACCCTTCCTGGACGATGAAGATGTTCCTGCACATGAAGATGTTCCTACACAGCAGCCATTGAGGATGTTCCTACACAGCAGCCAATGAAAATGTTCCTACACAGCAGCCAGATTGTGACATCACAGAGCATCCCTGTGATGTCACAATCTGGCTGCTGTGTAAGAACATTTTCATTGGCTGCTGTGTAGGAACATCCTCAATGGCTGCTGTGTAGGAACATCTTCATTGGCTGCTGTGTAGGAACAGTCTCATTGGCTGCTGTGTCTATCTATCTATCTATCTATCTATCTATCTATCTATCTATCTATCTATCTATCTATCTATCTATCTATCTATCTATCTATCTATCTATCTATATATATGTCTCTATCTCTATCTATCTATCTAGTGACTCTCAGGGCGGCGCGGCCCCCTTTTATACCCTTCCTGGACGATGAAGATGTTCCTGCACATGAAGATGTTCCTACACAGCAGCCATTGAGGATGTTCCTACACAGCAGCCAATGAAAATGTTCCTACACAGCAGCCAGATTGTGACATCACAGAGCATCCCTGTGATGTCACAATCTGGCTGCTGTGTAAGAACATTTTCATTGGCTGCTGTGTAGGAACATCCTCAATGGCTGCTGTGTAGGAACATCTTCATTGGCTGCTGTGTAGGAACAGTCTCATTGGCTGCTGTGTCTATCTATCTATCTATCTATCTATCTATCTATCTATCTATCTATCTATCTATCTATCTATCTATCTATCTATCTATCTATCTATATATATGTCTCTATCTCTATCTATCCATCTAGTGACTCTCAGGGCGGCGCGGCCCCCTTTTATACCCTTCCTGGACGATGAAGATGTTCCTGCACATGAAGATGTTCCTACACAGCAGCCATTGAGGATGTTCCTACACAGCAGCCAATGAAAATGTTCCTACACAGCAGCCAGATTGTGACATCACAGAGCATCCCTGTGATGTCACAATCTGGCTGCTGTGTAAGAACATTTTCATTGGCTGCTGTGTAGGAACATCCTCAATGGCTGCTGTGTAGGAACATCTTCATTGGCTGCTGTGTAGGAACAGTCTCATTGGCTGCTGTGTCTATCTACCTATCTATCTATCTATCTATCTATCTATCTATCTATCTATCTATCTATCTATCTATCTATCTATCTATCTATCTATCTATCTATCTATCTATCTATCTATATGTCTCTATCTCTATCTATCTATCTAGTGACTCTCAGGGCGGCGCGGCCCCCTTTTATACCCTTCCTTGACGATGAAGATGTTCCTGCACATGAAGATGTTCCTACACAGCAGCCATTGAGGATGTTCCTACACAGCAGCCAATGAAAATGTTCCTACACAGCAGCCAGATTGTGACATCACAGAGCATCCCTGTGATGTCACAATCTGGCTGCTGTGTAAGAACATTTTCATTGGCTGCTGTGTAGGAACATCCTCAATGGCTGCTGTGTAGGAACATCTTCATTGGCTGCTGTGTAGGAACAGTCTCATTGGCTGCTGTGTCTATCTATCTATCTATCTATCTATCTATCTATCTATCTATCTATCTATCTATCTATCTATCTATATGTCTCTATCTCTATATCTATCTAGTGACTCTCAGGGCGGCGCGGCCCCCTTTTATACCCTTCCTGGACGATGAAGATGTTCCTGCACATGAAGATGTTCCTACACAGCAGCCATTGAGGATGTTCCTACACAGCAGCCAATGAAAATGTTCCTTCACAGCAGCCAGATTGTGACATCACAGAGCATCCCTGTGATGTCACAATCTGGCTGCTGTGTAAGAACATTTTCATTGGCTGCTGTGTAGGAACATCCTCAATGGCTGCTGTGTAGGAACATCTTCATTGGCTGCTGTGTAGGAACAGTCTCATTGGCTGCTGTGTCTATCTATCTATCTATCTATCTATCTATCTATCTATCTATCTATCTATCTATCTATATATATGTCTCTATCTCTATCTATCCATCTAGTGACTCTCAGGGCGGCGCGGCCCCCTTTTATACCCTTCCTGGACGATGAAGATGTTCCTGCACATGAAGATGTTCCTACACAGCAGCCATTGAGGATGTTCCTACACAGCAGCCAATGAAAATGTTCCTACACAGCAGCCAGATTGTGACATCACAGAGCATCCCTGTGATGTCACAATCTGGCTGCTGTGTAAGAACATTTTCATTGGCTGCTGTGTAGGAACATCCTCAATGGCTGCTGTGTAGGAACATCTTCATTGGCTGCTGTGTAGGAACAGTCTCATTGGCTGCTGTGTCTATCTATCTATCTATCTATCTATCTATCTATCTATCTATCTATCTATCTATCTATCTATCTATATGTCTCTATCTCTATCTATCTATCTAGTGACTCTCAGGGCGGCGCGGCCCCCTTTTATACCCTTCCTGGACGATGAAGATGTTCCTGCACATGAAGATGTTCCTACACAGCAGCCATTGAGGATGTTCCTACACAGCAGCCAATGAAAATGTTCCTACACAGCAGCCAGATTGTGACATCACAGAGCATCCCTGTGATGTCACAATCTGGCTGCTGTGTAAGAACATTTTCATTGGCTGCTGTGTAGGAACAGTCTCATTGGCTGCTGTGTCTATCTATCTATCTATCTATTTATCTATCTATCTATCTATCTATCTATCTATCTATCTATCTATCTATCTATCTATCTATCTATCTATCTATCTATCTATCTATCTATCTATCTATCTATCTATATGTCTCTATCTCTATCTATCTATCTAGTGACTCTCAGGGCGGCGCGGCCCCCTTTTATACCCTTCCTGGACGATGAAGATGTTCCTGCACATGAAGATGTTCCTACACAGCAGCCATTGAGGATGTTCCTACACAGCAGCCAATGAAAATGTTCCTACACAGCAGCCAGATTGTGACATCACAGAGCATCCCTGTGATGTCACAATCTGGCTGCTGTGTAAGAACATTTTCATTGGCTGCTGTGTAGGAACAGTCTCATTGGCTGCTGTGTCTATCTATCTATCTATCTATCTATCTATCTATCTATCTATCTATCTATCTATCTATCTATCTATCTATCTATCTATCTATCTATCTATCTATATGTCTCTATCTCTATCTATCTATCTAGTGACTCTCAGGGCGGCGCGGCCCCCTTTTATACCCTTCCTGGACGATGAAGATGTTCCTGCACATGAAGATGTTCCTACACAGCAGCCATTGAGGATGTTCCTACACAGCAGCCAATGAAAATGTTCCTACACAGCAGCCAGATTGTGACATCACAGAGCATCCCTGTGATGTCACAATCTGGCTGCTGTGTAAGAACATTTTCATTGGCTGCTGTGTAGGAACATCCTCAATGGCCGCTGTGTAGGAACATCTTCATTGGCTGCTGTGTAGGAACAGTCTCATTGGCTGCTGTGTCTATCTATCTATCTATCTATCTATCTATCTATCTATCTATCTATCTATCTATCTATCTATCTATCTATCTATCTATCTATCTATCTATCTATCTATCTATCTATCTATCTATCTATCTATCTATCTATCCATCTATCTATCTATCTATCCATCTATCTATCTATCTATCTATCTATCTATCTATCTATCTATCTATCTATCTATCTATCTATCTATCTATCTATCTATCTATATGTCTCTATCTCTATCTATCTATCTAGTGACTCTCAGGGCGGCGCGGCCCCCTTTTATACCCTTCCTGGACGATGAAGATGTTCCTGCACATGAAGATGTTCCTACACAGCAGCCATTGAGGATGTTCCTACACATCAGCCAATGAAAATGTTCCTACACAGCAGCCAGATTGTGACATCACAGAGCATCCCTGTGATGTCACAATCTGGCTGCTGTGTAAGAACATTTTCATTGGCTGCTGTGTAGGAACAGTCTCATTGGCTGCTGTGTCTATCTATCTATCTATCTATCTATCTATCTATCTATCTATCTATCTATCTATCTATCTATCTATCTATCTATCTATCTATCTATCTATCTATCTATATGTCTCTATCTCTATCTATCTATCTAGTGACTGTCAGGGCGGCGCGGCCCCCTTTTATACCCTTCCTGGACGATGAAGATGTTCCTGCACATGAAGATGTTCCTACACAGCAGCCATTGAGGATGTTCCTACACAGCAGCCAATGAAAATGTTCCTACACAGCAGCCATATTGTGACATCCCAGAGCATCCCTGTGATGTCACAATCTGGCTGCTGTGTAAGAACATTTTCATTGGCTGCTGTGTAGGAACAGTCTCATTGGCTGCTGTGTCTATCTATCTATCTATCTATCTATCTATCTATCTATCTATCTATCTATCTATCTATCTATCTATCTATCTATCTATCTATCTATCTATCTATCTATATGTCTCTATCTCTATCTATCTATCTAGTGACTGTCAGGGCGGCGCGGCCCCCTTTTATACCCTTCCTGGACGATGAAGATGTTCCTGCACATGAAGATGTTCCTACACAGCAGCCATTGAGGATGTTCCTACACAGCAGCCAATGAAAATGTTCCTACACAGCAGCCATATTGTGACATCCCAGAGCATCCCTGTGATGTCACAATCTGGCTGCTGTGTAAGAACATTTTCATTGGCTGCTGTGTAGGAACATCCTCAATGGCTGCTGTGTAGGAACATCTTCATTGGCTGCTGTGTAGGAACAGTCTCATTGGCTGCTGTGTCTATCTATCTATCTATCTATCTATCTATCTATATGTCTCTATCTCTATGTATCTATCTAGTGACTCTCAGGGCGGCGCGGCCCCCTTTTATACCCTTCCTGGACGATGAAGATGTTCCTGCACATGAAGATGTTCCTACACAGCAGCCATTGAGGATGTTCCTACACAGCAGCCAATGAAAATGTTCCTTCACAGCAGCCAGATTGTGACATCACAGAGCATCCCTGTGATGTCACAATCTGGCTGCTGTGTAAGAACATTTTCATTGGCTGCTGTGTAGGAACATCCTCAATGGCTGCTGTGTAGGAACATCTTCATTGGCTGCTGTGTAGGAACAGTCTCATTGGCTGCTGTGTCTATCTATCTATCTATCTATCTATCTATCTATCTATCTATCTATCTATCTATCTATCTATCTATCTATCTATCTATCTATCTATCTATATGTCTCTATCTCTATCTATCTATCTAGTGACTCTCAGGGCGGCGCGGCCCCCTTTTATACCCTTCCTGGACGATGAAGATGTTCCTGCACATGAAGATGTTCCTACACAGCAGCCATTGAGGATGTTCCTACACAGCAGCCAATGAAAATGTTCCTTCACAGCAGCCAGATTGTGACATCACAGAGCATCCCTGTGATGTCACAATCTGGCTGCTGTGTAAGAACATTTTCATTGGCTGCTGTGTAGGAACATCCTCAATGGCTGCTGTGTAGGAACATCTTCATTGGCTGATGTGTAGGAACAGTCTCATTGGCTGCTGTGTCTATCTATCTATCTATCTATCTATCTATCTATCTATCTATCTATCTATATATCTATCTATATATATGTCTCTATCTCTATCTATCCATCTAGTGACTCTCAGGGCGGCGCGGCCCCCTTTTATACCCTTCCTGGACGATGAAGATGTTCCTGCACATGAAGATGTTCCTACACAGCAGCCATTGAGGATGTTCCTACACAGCAGCCAATGAAAATGTTCCTACACAGCAGCCAGATTGTGACATCACAGAGCATCCCTGTGATGTCACAATCTGGCTGCTGTGTAAGAACATTTTCATTGGCTGCTGTGTAGGAACATCCTCAATGGCTGCTGTGTAGGAACATCTTCATTGGCTGCTGTGTAGGAACAGTCTCATTGGCTGCTGTGTCTATCTATCTATCTATCTATCTATCTATCTATCTATCTATCTATCTATCTATCTATCTATCTATCTATCTATCTATCTATCTATCTATCTATATGTCTCTATCTCTATCTATCTATCTAGTGACTCTCAGGGCGGCGCGGCCCCCTTTTATACCCTTCCTGGACGATGAAGATGTTCCTGCACATGAAGATGTTCCTACACAGCAGCCATTGAGGATGTTCCTACACAGCAGCCAATGAAAATGTTCCTACACAGCAGCCAGATTGTGACATCACAGAGCATCCCTGTGATGTCACAATCTGGCTGCTGTGTAAGAACATTTTCATTGGCTGCTGTGTAGGAACAGTCTCATTGGCTGCTGTGTCTATCTATCTATCTATCTATCTATCTATCTATCTATCTATCTATCTATCTATCTATCTATCTATCTATCTATCTATCTATCTATCTATGTCTCTATCTCTATCTATCTATCTAGTGACTCTCAGGGCGGCGCGGCCCCCTTTTATACCCTTCCTGGACGATGAAGATGTTCCTGCACATGAAGATGTTCCTACACAGCAGCCATTGAGGATGTTCCTACACAGCAGCCAATGAAAATGTTCCTACACAGCAGCCAGATTGTGACATCACAGAGCATCCCTGTGATGTCACAATCTGGCTGCTGTGTAAGAACATTTTCATTGGCTGCTGTGTAGGAACAGTCTCATTGGCTGCTGTGTCTATCTATCTATCTATCTATCTATCTATCTATCTATCTATCTATCTATCTATCTATCTATCTATCTATCTATCTATCTATCTATCTATCTATCTATCTATATGTCTCTATCTCTATCTATCTATCTAGTGACTCTCAGGGCGGCGCGGCCCCCTTTTATACCCTTCCTGGACGATGAAGATGTTCCTGCACATGAAGATGTTCCTACACAGCAGCCATTGAGGATGTTCCTACACAGCAGCCAATGAAAATGTTCCTACACAGCAGCCAGATTGTGACATCACAGAGCATCCCTGTGATGTCACAATCTGGCTGCTGTGTAAGAACATTTTCATTGGCTGCTGTGTAGGAACATCCTCAATGGCTGCTGTGTAGGAACATCTTCATTGGCTGCTGTGTAGGAACAGTCTCATTGGCTGCTGTGTCTATCTATCTATCTATCTATCTATCTATCTATCTATCTATCTATCTATCTATCTATCTATCCATCTATCTATCTATCTATCTATCTATCTATCTATCTATCTATATGTCTCTATCTCTATCTATCTATCTAGTGACTCTCAGGGCGGCGCGGCCCCCTTTTATACCCTTCCTGGACGATGAAGATGTTCCTGCACATGAAGATGTTCCTACACAGCAGCCATTGAGGATGTTCCTACACATCAGCCAATGAAAATGTTCCTACACAGCAGCCAGATTGTGACATCACAGAGCATCCCTGTGATGTCACAATCTGGCTGCTGTGTAAGAACATTTTCATTGGCTGCTGTGTAGGAACAGTCTCATTGGCTGCTGTGTCTATCTATCTATCTATCTATCTATCTATCTATCTATCTATCTATCTATCTATCTATCTATCTATCTATCTATCTATCTATCTATCTATCTATCTATATGTCTCTATGTATCTATCTAGTGACTCTCAGGGCGGCGCGGCCCCCTTTTATACCCTTCCTGGACGATGAAGATGTTACTGCACATGAAGATGTTCCTACACAGCAGCCATTGAGGATGTTCCTACACAGCAGCCAATGAAAATGTTCCTACACAGCAGCCAGATTGTGACATCACAGAGCATCCCTGTGATGTCACAATCTGGCTGCTGTGTAAGAACATTTTCATTGGCTGCTGTGTAGGAACATCCTCAATGGCTGCTGTGTAGGAACATCTTCATTGGCTGCTGTGTAGGAACAGTCTCATTGGCTGCTGTGTCTATCTATCTATCTATCTATCTATCTATCTATCTATCTATCTATCTATCTATCTATCTATCTATCTATCTATCTATCTATCTATCTATCTATCTATCTATCTATCTATCTATCTATATGTCTCTATCTCTATGTATCTATCTAGTGACTCTCAGGGCGGCGCGGCCCCCTTTTATACCCTTCCTGGACGATGAAGATGTTCCTGCACATGAAGATGTTCCTACACAGCAGCCATTGAGGATGTTCCTACACAGCAGCCAATGAAAATGTTCCTACACAGCAGCCAGATTGTGACATCACAGAGCATCCCTGTGATGTCACAATCTGGCTGCTGTGTAAGAACATTTTCATTGGCTGCTGTGTAGGAACATCCTCAATGGCTGCTGTGTAGGAACATCTTCATTGGCTGCTGTGTAGGAACAGTCTCATTGGCTGCTGTGTCTATCTATCTATCTATCTATCTATCTATCTATCTATCTATCTATCTATCTATCTATCTATCTATCTATCCATCTATCTATCTATCTATCTATCTATCTATCTATCTATCTATCTATCTATCTATCTATCTATCTATCTATCTATATGTCTCTATCTCTATCTATCTATCTAGTGACTCTCAGGGCGGCGCGGCCCCCTTTTATACCCTTCCTGGACGATGAAGATGTTCCTGCACATGAAGATGTTCCTACACAGCAGCCATTGAGGATGTTCCTACACAGCAGCCAATGAAAATGTTCCTACACAGCAGCCAGATTGTGACATCACAGAGCATCCCTGTGATGTCACAATCTGGCTGCTGTGTAAGAACATTTTCATTGGCTGCTGTGTAGGAACAGTCTCATTGGCTGCTGTGTCTATCTATCTATCTATCTATCTATCTATATGTCTCTATCTCTATCTATCTATCTAGTGACTCTCAGGGCGGCGCGGCCCCCTTTTATACCCGTCCTGGACGATGAAGATGTTCCTGCACATGAAG
The DNA here is from genome assembly GCF_949987555.1 of Borostomias antarcticus. Lineage (NCBI taxonomy): Eukaryota > Metazoa > Chordata > Actinopteri > Stomiiformes > Stomiidae > Borostomias > Borostomias antarcticus. The sequence continues at coordinate 389,396 of NW_028175795.1, forward strand.
ATGTTCCTACACAGCAGCCATTGAGGATGTTCCTACACAGCAGCCAATGAAAATGTTCCTACACAGCAGCCAGATTGTGACACCACAGAGCATCCCTGTGATGTCACAATCTGGCTGCTGTGTAAGAACATTTTCATTGGCTGCTGTGTAGGAACATCCTCAATGGCTGCTGTGTAGGAACATCTTCATTGGCTGCTGTGTAGGAACAGTCTCATTGGCTGCTGTGTCTATCTATCTATCTATCTATCTATCTATCTATCTATCTATCTATCTATCTATATATATGTCTCTATCTCTATCTATCCATCTAGTGACTCTCAGGGCGGCGCGGCCCCCTTTTATACCCTTCCTGGACGATGAAGATGTTCCTGCACATGAAGATGTTCCTACACAGCAGCCATTGAGGATGTTCCTACACAGCAGCCAATGAAAATGTTCCTACACAGCAGCCAGATTGTGACATCACAGAGCATCCCTGTGATGTCACAATCTGGCTGCTGTGTAAGAACATTTTCATTGGCTGCTGTGTAGGAACATCCTCAATGGCTGCTGTGTAGGAACATCTTCATTGGCTGCTGTGTAGGAACAGTCTCATTGGCTGCTGTGTCTATCTATCTATCTATCTATCTATCTATCTATCTATCTATCTATCTATCTATCTATATGTCTCTATCTCTATCTATCTATCTAGTGACTCTCAGGGCGGCGCGGCCCCCTTTTATACCCTTCCTGGACGATGAAGATGTTCCTGCACATGAAGATGTTCCTACACAGCAGCCATTGAGGATGTTCCTACACAGCAGCCAATGAAAATGTTCCTACACAGCAGCCAGATTGTGACATCACAGAGCATCCCTGTGATGTCACAATCTGGCTGCTGTGTAAGAACATTTTCATTGGCTGCTGTGTAGGAACATCCTCAATGGCTGCTGTGTAGGAACATCTTCATTGGCTGCTGTGTAGGAACAGTCTCATTGGCTGCTGTGTCTATCTATCTATCTATCTATCTATCTATCTATCTATCCATCTATCTATCTATCTATCTATCTATCTATCTATCTATCTATCTATATGTCTCTATCTCTATCTATCTATCTAGTGACTCTCAGGGCGGCGCGGACCCCTTTTATACCCTTCGTGGACGATGAAGATGTTCCTGCACATGAAGATGTTCCTACACAGCAGCCATTGAGGATGTTCCTACACAGCAGCCAATGAAAATGTTCCTACACAGCAGCCAGATTGTGACATCACAGAGCATCCCTGTGATGTCACAATCTGGCTGCTGTGTAAGAACATTTTCATTGGCTGCTGTGTAGGAACAGTCTCATTGGCTGCTGTGTCTATCTATCTATCTATCTATCTATCTATCTATCTATCTATCTATCTATCTATCTATCTATCTATCTATCTATCTATCTATCTATCTATCTATCTATCTATCTATCTATCTATCTATATGTCTCTATCTCTATCTATCTATCTAGTGACTCTCAGGGCGGCGCGGCCCCCTTTTATACCCGTCCTGGACGATGAAGATGTTCCTGCACATGAAGATGTTCCTACACAGCAGCCATTGAGGATGTTCCTACACAGCAGCCAATGAAAATGTTCCTACACAGCAGCCAGATTGTGACATCACAGAGCATCCCTGTGATGTCACAATCTGGCTGCTGTGTAAGAACATTTTCATTGGCTGCTGTGTAGGAACATCCTCAATGGCTGCTGTGTAGGAACATCTTCATTGGCTGCTGTGTAGGAACAGTCTCATTGGCTGCTGTATCTATCTATCTATCTATCTATCTATCTATCTATCTATCTATCTATCTATCTATCTATCTATCTATCTATCTATCTATATATATGTCTCTATCTCTATCTATCCATCTAGTGACTCTCAGGGCGGCGCGGCCCCCTTTTATACCCTTCCTGGACGATGAAGATGTTCCTGCACATGAAGATGTTCCTACACAGCAGCCATTGAGGATGTTCCTACACAGCAGCCAATGAAAATGTTCCTACACAGCAGCCAGATTGTGACATCACAGAGCATCCCTGTGATGTCACAATCTGGCTGCTGTGTAAGAACATTTTCATTGGCTGCTGTGTAGGAACATCCTCAATGGCTGCTGTGTAGGAACATCTTCATTGGCTGCTGTGTAGGAACAGTCTCATTGGCTGCTGTGTCTATCTATCTATCTATCTATCTATCTATCTATCTATCTATCTATCTATCTATCTATCTATCTATCTATCTATCTATCTATCTATCTATCTATCTATATGTCTCTATCTCTATCTATCCATCTAGTGACTCTCAGGGCGGCGCGGCCCCCTTTTATACCCTTCCTGGACGATGAAGATGTTCCTGCACATGAAGATGTTCCTACACAGCAGCCATTGAGGATGTTCCTACACAGCAGCCAATGAAAATGTTCCTACACAGCAGCCAGATTGTGACATCACAGAGCATCCCTGTGATGTCACAATCTGGCTGCTGTGTAAGAACATTTTCATTGGCTGCTGTGTAGGAACATCCTCAATGGCTGCTGTGTAGGAACATCTTCATTGGCTGCTGTGTAGGAACAGTCTCATTGGCTGCTGTGTCTATCTATCTATCTATCTATCTATCTATCTATCTATCTATCTATCTATCTATCTATCTATCTATCTATCTATCTATCTATCTATCTATCTATCTATCTATATGTCTCTATCTCTATCTATCTATCTAGTGACTCTCAGGGCGGCGCGGCCCCCTTTTATACCCTTCCTGGACGATGAAGATGTTCCTGCACATGAAGATGTTCCTACACAGCAGCCATTGAGGATGTTCCTACACAGCAGCCAATGAAAATGTTCCTACACAGCAGCCAGATTGTGACATCACAGAGCATCCCTGTGATGTCACAATCTGGCTGCTGTGTAAGAACATTTTCATTGGCTGCTGTGTAGGAACAGTCTCATTGGCTACTGTGTCTATCTATCTATCTATCTATCTATCTATCTATCTATCTATCTATCTATCTATCTATCTATCTATCCATCTATCTATCTATATGTCTCTATCTCTATCTATCTATCTAGTGACTCTCAGGGCGGCGCGGCCCCCTTTTATACCCTTCCTGGACGATGAAGATGTTCCTGCACATGAAGATGTTCCTACACAGCAGCCATTGAGGATGTTCCTACACAGCAGCCAATGAAAATGTTCCTACACAGCAGCCAGATTGTGACATCACAGAGCATCCCTGTGATGTCACAATCTGGCTGCTGTGTAAGAACATTTTCATTGGCTGCTGTGTAGGAACATCCTCAATGGCTGCTGTGTAGGAACATCTTCATTGGCTGCTGTGTAGGAACAGTCTCATTGGCTGCTGTGTCTATCTATCTATCTATCTATCTATCTATCTATCTATCTATCTATCTATCTATCTATCTATCTATCTATCTATCTATCTATCTATCTATCTATCTATCTATCTATATGTCTCTATCTCTATCTATCTATCTAGTGACTCTCAGGGCGGCGCGGCCCCCTTTTATACCCTTCCTGGACGATGAAGATGTTCCTGCACATGAAGATGTTCCTACACAGCAGCCATTGAGGATGTTCCTACACAGCAGCCAATGAAAATGTTCCTACACAGCAGCCAGATTGTGACATCACAGAGCATCCCTGTGATGTCACAATCTGGCTGCTGTGTAAGAACATTTTCATTGGCTGCTGTGTAGGAACATCCTCAATGGCTGCTGTGTAGGAACATCTTCATTGGCTGCTGTGTAGGAACAGTCTCATTGGCTGCTGTGTCTATCTATCTATCTATCTATCTATCTATCTATCTATCTATCTATCTATCTATCTATCTATCTATCTATCTATCTATCTATCTATCTATATGTCTCTATCTCTATCTATCCATCTAGTGACTCTCAGGGCGGCGCGGCCCCCTTTTATACCCTTCCTGGACGATGAAGATGTTCCTGCACATGAAGATGTTCCTACACAGCAGCCATTGAGGATGTTCCTACACAGCAGCCAATGAAAATGTTCCTACACAGCAGCCAGATTGTGACATCACAGAGCATCCCTGTGATGTCACAATCTGGCTGCTGTGTAAGAACATTTTCATTGGCTGCTGTGTAGGAACATCCTCAATGGCTGCTGTGTAGGAACATCTTCATTGGCTGCTGTGTAGGAACAGTCTCATTGGCTGCTGTGTCTATCTATCTATCTATCTATCTATCTATCTATCTATCTATCTATCTATCTATCTATCTATCTATCTATCTATCTATCTATCTATCTATCTATCTATCAATATGTCTCTATCTCTATCTATCTATCTAGTGACTCTCAGGGCGGCGCGGCCCCCTTTTATACCCTTCCTGGACGATGAAGATGTTCCTGCACATGAAGATGTTCCTACACAGCAGCCATTGAGGATGTTCCTACACAGCAGCCAATGAAAATGTTCCTACACAGCAGCCAGATTGTGACATCACAGAGCATCCCTGTGATGTCACAATCTGGCTGCTGTGTAAGAACATTTTCATTGGCTGCTGTGTAGGAACAGTCTCATTGGCTACTGTGTCTATCTATCTATCTATCTATCTATCTATCTATCTATCTATCTATCTATCTATCTATCTATCCATCTATCTATCTATATGTCTCTATCTCTATCTATCTATCTAGTGACTCTCAGGGCGGCGCGGCCCCCTTTTATACCCTTCCTGGACGATGAAGATGTTCCTGCACATGAAGATGTTCCTACACAGCAGCCATTGAGGATGTTCCTACACAGCAGCCAATGAAAATGTTCCTACACAGCAGCCAGATTGTGACATCACAGAGCATCCCTGTGATGTCACAATCTGGCTGCTGTGTAAGAACATTTTCATTGGCTGCTGTGTAGGAACATCCTCAATGGCTGCTGTGTAGGAACATCTTCATTGGCTGCTGTGTAGGAACAGTCTCATTGGCTGCTGTGTCTATCTATCTATCTATCTATCTATCTATCTATCTATCTATCTATCTATCTATCTATCTATCTATCTATCTATCTATCTATCTATCTATCTATCTATCTATCTATCTATCTATCTATCTATCTTTCTTTCTATCTATCTATCTATATGTCTCTATCTCTATCTATCTATCTAGTGACTCTCAGGGCGGCGCGGCCCCCTTTTATACCCTTCCTGGACGATGAAGATGTTCCTGCACATGAAGATGTTCCTACACAGCAGCCATTGAGGATGTTCCTACACAGCAGCCAATGAAAATGTTCCTACACAGCAGCCAGATTGTGACATCACAGAGCATCCCTGTGATGTCACAATCTGGCTGCTGTGTAAGAACATTTTCATTGGCTGCTGTGTAGGAACATCCTCAATGGCTGCTGTGTAGGAACATCTTCATTGGCTGCTGTGTAGGAACAGTCTCATTGGCTGCTGTGTCTATCTATCTATCTATCTATCTATCTATCTATCTATCTATCTATCTATCTATCTATCTATCTATCTATCTATCTATCTATCTATCTTTCTTTCTATCTATCTATCTATCTATATGTCTCTATCTCTATCTATCTATCTAGTGACTCTCAGGGCGGCGCGGCCCCCTTTTATACCCTTCCTGGACGATGAAGATGTTCCTGCACATGAAGATGTTCCTACACAGCAGCCATTGAGGATGTTCCTACACAGCAGCCAATGAAAATGTTCCTACACAGCAGCCAGATTGTGACATCACAGAGCATCCCTGTGATGTCACAATCTGGCTGCTGTGTAAGAACATTTTCATTGGCTGCTGTGTAGGAACATCCTCAATGGCTGCTGTGTAGGAACATCTTCATTGGCTGCTGTGTAGGAACAGTCTCATTGGCTGCTGTGTCTATCTATCTATCTATCTATCTATCTATCTATCTATCTATCTATCTATCTATCTATCTATCTATCTATCTATCTATCTATCTATCTATCTATATGTCTCTATCTCTATCTATCTATCTAGTGACTCTCAGGGCGGCGCGGCCCCCTTTTATACCCTTCCTGGACGATGAAGATGTTCCTGCACATGAAGATGTTCCTACACAGCAGCCATTGAGGATGTTCCTACACAGCAGCCAATGAAAATGTTCCTACACAGCAGCCAGATTGTGACATCACAGAGCATCCCTGTGATGTCACAATCTGGCTGCTGTGTAAGAACATTTTCATTGGCTGCTGTGTAGGAACATCCTCAATGGCTGCTGTGTAGGAACATCTTCATTGGCTGCTGTGTAGGAACAGTCTCATTGGCTGCTGTGTCTATCTATCTATCTATCTATCTATCTATCTATCTATCTATCTATCTATCTATCTATCTATCTATATGTCTCTATCTCTATCTATCTATCTATCTAGTGACTCTCAGGGCGGCGCGGCCCCCTTTTATACCCTTCCTGGACGATGAAGATGTTCCTGCACATGAAGATGTTCCTACACAGCAGCCATTGAGGATGTTCCTACACAGCAGCCAATGAAAATGTTCCTACACAGCAGCCAGATTGTGACATCACAGAGCATCCCTGTGATGTCACAATCTGGCTGCTGTGTAAGAACATTTTCATTGGCTGCTGTGTAGGAACATCCTCAATGGCTGCTGTGTAGGAACATCTTCATTGGCTGCTGTGTAGGAACAGTCTCATTGGCTGCTGTGTCTATCTATCTATCTATCTATCTATCTATCTATCTATCTATCTATCTATCTATCTATCTATCTATCTATCTATCTATCTATCTATCTATCTATATGTCTCTATCTCTATCTATCCATCTAGTGACTCTCAGGGCGGCGCGGCCCCCTTTTATACCCTTCCTGGACGATGAAGATGTTCCTGCACATGAAGATGTTCCTACACAGCAGCCATTGAGGATGTTCCTACACAGCAGCCAATGAAAATGTTCCTACACAGCAGCCAGATTGTGACATCACAGAGCATCCCTGTGATGTCACAATCTGGCTGCTGTGTAAGAACATTTTCATTGGCTGCTGTGTAGGAACATCCTCAATGGCTGCTGTGTAGGAACATCTTCATTGGCTGCTGTGTAGGAACAGTCTCATTGGCTGCTGTGTCTATCTATCTATCTATCTATCTATCTATCTATCTATCTATCTATCTATCTATCTATCTATCTATCTATCTATCTATCTATCTATCTATCTATCTATCTATCTATCTATATGTCTCTATCTCTATCTATCTATCCAGTGACTCTCAGGGCGGCGCGGCCCCCTTTTATACCCTTCCTGGACGATGAAGATGTTCCTGCACATGAAGATGTTCCTACACAGCAGCCATTGAGGATGTTCCTACACAGCAGCCAATGAAAATGTTCCTACACAGCAGCCAGATTGTGACATCACAGAGCATCCCTGTGATGTCACAATCTGGCTGCTGTGTAAGAACATTTTCATTGGCTGCTGTGTAGGAACATCCTCAATGGCTGCTGTGTAGGAACATCTTCATTGGCTGCTGTGTAGGAACAGTCTCATTGGCTGCTGTGTCTATCTATCTATCTATCTATCTATCTATCTATCTATCTATATGTCTCTATCTCTATCTATCTATCTAGTGACTCTCAGGGCGGCACGGCCCCCTTTTATACCCTTCCTGGACGATGAAGATGTTCCTGCACATGAAGATGTTCCTACACAGCAGCCATTGAGGATGTTCCTACACAGCAGCCAATGAAAATGTTCCTACACAGCAGCCAGATTGTGACATCACAGAGCATCCCTGTGATGTCACAATCTGGCTGCTGTGTAAGAACATTTTCATTGGCTGCTGTGTAGGAACATCCTCAATGGCTGCTGTGTAGGAACATCTTCATTGGCTGCTGTGTAGGAACAGTCTCATTGGCTGCTGTGTCTATCTATCTATCTATCTATCTATCTATCTATCTATCTATCTATCTATCTATCTATCTATCTATCTATCTATCTATCTATCTATCTATCTATCTATCTATCTATCTATCTATCTATCTATATGTCTCTATCTCTATCTATCTATCTAGTGACTCTCAGGGCGGCGCGGCCCCCTTTTATACCCTTCCTGGACGATGAAGATGTTCCTGCACATGAAGATGTTCCTACACAGCAGCCATTGAGGATGTTCCTACACAGCAGCCAATGAAAATGTTCCTACACAGCAGCCAGATTGTGACATCACAGAGCATCCCTGTGATGTCACAATCTGGCTGCTGTGTAAGAACATTTTCATTGGCTGCTGTGTAGGAACATCCTCAATGGCTGCTGTGTAGGAACATCTTCATTGGCTGCTGTGTAGGAACAGTCTCATTGGCTGCTGTGTCTATCTATCTATCTATCTATCTATCTATCTATCTATCTATCTATCTATCTATATATCTATCTATCTATCTATCTATCTATCTTTATGTCTCTATCTCTATCTATCTAGTGACTCTCAGGGCGGCACGGCCCCCTTTTATACCCTTCCTGGACGATGAAGATGTTCCTGCACATGAAGATGTTCCTACACAGCAGCCATTGAGGATGTTCCTACACAGCAGCCAATGAAAATGTTCCTACACAGCAGCCAGATTGTGACATCACAGAGCATCCCTGTGATGTCACAATCTGGCTGCTGTGTAAGAACATTTTCATTGGCTGCTGTGTAGGAACATCCTCAATGGCTGCTGTGTAGGAACATCTTCATTGGCTGCTGTGTAGGAACAGTCTCATTGGCTGCTGTGTCTATCTATCTATCCATCTATCTATCTATCTATCTATCTATCTATCTATCTATCTATCTATCTATCTATCTATCTATCTATCTATCTATCTATCTATCTATCTATCTATCTATCTATCTATCTTTCTTTCTATCTATCTATCTATATGTCTCTATCTCTATCTATCTATCTAGTGACTCTCAGGGCGGCGCGGCCCCCTTTTATACCCTTCCTGGACGATGAAGATGTTCCTGCACATGAAGATGTTCCTACACAGCAGCCATTGAGGATGTTCCTACACAGCAGCCAATGAAAATGTTCCTACACAGCAGCCAGATTGTGACATCACAGAGCATCCCTGTGATGTCACAATCTGGCTGCTGTGTAAGAACATTTTCATTGGCTGCTGTGTAGGAACATCCTCAATGGCTGCTGTGTAGGAACATCTTCATTGGCTGCTGTGTAGGAACAGTCTCATTGGCTGCTGTGTCTATCTATCTATCTATCTATCTATCTATCTATCTATCTATCTATCTATCTATCTATCTATCTATCTATCTATCTATCTATCTATCTATCTTTCTTTCTATCTATCTATCTATCTATATGTCTCTATCTCTATCTATCTATCTAGTGACTCTCAGGGCGGCGCGGCCCCCTTTTATACCCTTCCTGGACGATGAAGATGTTCCTGCACATGAAGATGTTCCTACACAGCAGCCATTGAGGATGTTCCTACACAGCAGCCAATGAAAATGTTCCTACACAGCAGCCAGATTGTGACATCACAGAGCATCCCTGTGATGTCACAATCTGGCTGCTGTGTAAGAACATTTTCATTGGCTGCTGTGTAGGAACATCCTCAATGGCTGCTGTGTAGGAACATCTTCATTGGCTGCTGTGTAGGAACAGTCTCATTGGCTGCTGTGTCTATCTATCTATCTATCTATCTATCTATCTATCTATCTATCTATCTATCTATCTATCTATCTATCTATCTATCTATCTATCTATCTATCTATCTATCTATCTATATGTCTCTATCTCTATCTATCTATCTAGTGACTCTCAGGGCGGCGCGGCCCCCTTTTATACCCTTCCTGGACGATGAAGATGTTCCTGCACATGAAGATGTTCCTACACAGCAGCCATTGAGGATGTTCCTACACAGCAGCCAATGAAAATGTTCCTACACAGCAGCCAGATTGTGACATCACAGAGCATCCCTGTGATGTCACAATCTGGCTGCTGTGTAAGAACATTTTCATTGGCTGCTGTGTAGGAACATCCTCAATGGCTGCTGTGTAGGAACATCTTCATTGGCTGCTGTGTAGGAACAGTCTCATTGGCTGCTGTGTCTATCTATCTATCTATCTATCTATCTATCTATCTATCTATCTATCTATCTATCTATCTATCTATATGTCTCTATCTCTATCTATCTATCTATCTAGTGACTCTCAGGGCGGCGCGGCCCCCTTTTATACCCTTCCTGGACGATGAAGATGTTCCTGCACATGAAGATGTTCCTACACAGCAGCCATTGAGGATGTTCCTACACAGCAGCCAATGAAAATGTTCCTACACAGCAGCCAGATTGTGACATCACAGAGCATCCCTGTGATGTCACAATCTGGCTGCTGTGTAAGAACATTTTCATTGGCTGCTGTGTAGGAACATCCTCAATGGCTGCTGTGTAGGAACATCTTCATTGGCTGCTGTGTAGGAACAGTCTCATTGGCTGCTGTGTCTATCTATCTATCTATCTATCTATCTATCTATCTATCTATCTATCTATCTATCTATCTATCTATCTATCTATCTATCTATCTATCTATCTATCTATCTATCTATCTATATGTCTCTATCTCTATCTATCCATCTAGTGACTCTCAGGGCGGCGCGGCCCCCTTTTATACCCTTCCTGGACGATGAAGATGTTCCTGCACATGAAGATGTTCCTACACAGCAGCCATTGAGGATGTTCCTACACAGCAGCCAATGAAAATGTTCCTACACAGCAGCCAGATTGTGACATCACAGAGCATCCCTGTGATGTCACAATCTGGCTGCTGTGTAAGAACATTTTCATTGGCTGCTGTGTAGGAACATCCTCAATGGCTGCTGTGTAGGAACATCTTCATTGGCTGCTGTGTAGGAACAGTCTCATTGGCTGCTGTGTCTATCTATCTATCTATCTATCTATCTATCTATCTATCTATCTATCTATCTATCTATCTATCTATCTATCTATCTATCTATCTATCTATCTATCTATCTATCTATCTATCTATCTATATGTCTCTATCTCTATCTATCTATCCAGTGACTCTCAGGGCGGCGCGGCCCCCTTTTATACCCTTCCTGGACGATGAAGATGTTCCTGCACATGAAGATGTTCCTACACAGCAGCCATTGAGGATGTTCCTACACAGCAGCCAATGAAAATGTTCCTACACAGCAGCCAGATTGTGACATCACAGAGCATCCCTGTGATGTCACAATCTGGCTGCTGTGTAAGAACATTTTCATTGGCTGCTGTGTAGGAACATCCTCAATGGCTGCTGTGTAGGAACATCTTCATTGGCTGCTGTGTAGGAACAGTCTCATTGGCTGCTGTGTCTATCTATCTATCTATCTATCTATCTATCTATCTATCTATATGTCTCTATCTCTATCTATCTATCTAGTGACTCTCAGGGCGGCACGGCCCCCTTTTATACCCTTCCTGGACGATGAAGATGTTCCTGCACATGAAGATGTTCCTACACAGCAGCCATTGAGGATGTTCCTACACAGCAGCCAATGAAAATGTTCCTACACAGCAGCCAGATTGTGACATCACAGAGCATCCCTGTGATGTCACAATCTGGCTGCTGTGTAAGAACATTTTCATTGGCTGCTGTGTAGGAACATCCTCAATGGCTGCTGTGTAGGAACATCTTCATTGGCTGCTGTGTAGGAACAGTCTCATTGGCTGCTGTGTCTATCTATCTATCTATCTATCTATCTATCTATCTATCTATCTATCTATCTATCTATCTATCTATCTATCTATCTATCTATCTATCTATCTATCTATCTATATGTCTCTATCTCTATCTATCTATCTAGTGACTCTCAGGGCGGCGCGGCCCCCTTTTATACCCTTCCTGGACGATGAAGATGTTCCTGCACATGAAGATGTTCCTACACAGCAGCCATTGAGGATGTTCCTACACAGCAGCCAATGAAAATGTTCCTACACAGCAGCCAGATTGTGACATCACAGAGCATCCCTGTGATGTCACAATCTGGCTGCTGTGTAAGAACATTTTCATTGGCTGCTGTGTAGGAACATCCTCAATGGCTGCTGTGTAGGAACATCTTCATTGGCTGCTGTGTAGGAACAGTCTCATTGGCTGCTGTGTCTATCTATCTATCTATCTATCTATCTATCTATCTATCTATCTATCTATCTATCTATCTATATATCTATCTATCTATCTATCTATCTTTATGTCTCTATCTCTATCTATCTAGTGACTCTCAGGGCGGCACGGCCCCCTTTTATACCCTTCCTGGACGATGAAGATGTTCCTGCACATGAAGATGTTCCTACACAGCAGCCATTGAGGATGTTCCTACACAGCAGCCAATGAAAATGTTCCTACACAGCAGCCAGATTGTGACATCACAGAGCATCCCTGTGATGTCACAATCTGGCTGCTGTGTAAGAACATTTTCATTGGCTGCTGTGTAGGAACATCCTCAATGGCTGCTGTGTAGGAACATCTTCATTGGCTGCTGTGTAGGAACAGTCTCATTGGCTGCTGTGTCTATCTATCTATCTATCTATCTATCTATCTATCTATCTATCTATCTATCTATCTATCTATCTATCTATCTATCTATCTATCTATCTATCTATCTATCTATCTATCTATCCATCTATCTATCTATCTATCTATCTATCTATCTATATGTCTCTATCTCTATCTATCTATCTATCTAGTGACTCTCAGGGCGGCGCGGCCCCCTTTTATACCCTTCCTGGACGATGAAGATGTTCCTGCACATGAAGATGTTCCTACACAGCAGCCATTGAGGATGTTCCTACACAGCAGCCAATGAAAATGTTCCTACACAGCAGCCAGATTGTGACATCACAGAGCATCCCTGTGATGTCACAATCTGGCTGCTGTGTAAGAACATTTTCATTGGCTGCTGTGTAGGAACATCCTCAATGGCTGCTGTGTAGGAACATCTTCATTGGCTGCTGTGTAGGAACAGTCTCATTGGCTGCTGTGTCTATCTATCTATCTATCTATCTATCTATCTATCTATCTATCTATCTATCTATCTATCTATCTATCTATCTATCTATCTATCTATCTATCTATCTATATGTCTCTATCTCTATCTATCTAGTGACTCTCAGGGCGGCGCGGCCCCCTTTTATACCCTTCCTGGACGATGAAGATGTTCCTGCACATGAAGATGTTCCTACACAGCAGCCATTGAGGATGTTCCTACACAGCAGCCAATGAAAATGTTCCTACACAGCAGCCAGATTGTGACATCACAGAGCATCCCTGTGATGTCACAATCTGGCTGCTGTGTAAGAACATTTTCATTGGCTGCTGTGTAGGAACATCCTCAATGGCTGCTGTGTAGGAACATCTTCATTGGCTGCTGTGTAGGAACAGTCTCATTGGCTGCTGTGTCTATCTATCTATCTATCTATCTATCTATCTATCTATCTATCTATCTATCTATCTATCTATATGTCTCTATCTCTATCTATCTATCTATCTAGTGACTCTCAGGGCGGCGCGGCCCCCTTTTATACCCTTCCTGGACGATGAAGATGTTCCTGCACATGAAGATGTTCCTACACAGCAGCCATTGAGGATGTTCCTACACAGCAGCCAATGAAAATGTTCCTACACAGCAGCCAGATTGTGACATCACAGAGCATCCCTGTGATGTCACAATCTGGCTGCTGTGTAAGAACATTTTCATTGGCTGCTGTGTAGGAACATCCTCAATGGCTGCTGTGTAGGAACATCTTCATTGGCTGCTGTGTAGGAACAGTCTCATTGGCTGCTGTGTCTATCTATCTATCTATCTATCTATCTATCTATCTATCTATCTATCTATCTATCTATCTATCTATCTATCTATATGTCTCTATCTCTATCTATCCATCTAGTGACTCTCAGGGCGGCGCGGCCCCCTTTTATACCCTTCCTGGACGATGAAGATGTTCCTGCACATGAAGATGTTCCTACACAGCAGCCATTGAGGATGTTCCTACACAGCAGCCAATGAAAATGTTCCTACACAGCAGCCAGATTGTGACATCACAGAGCATCCCTGTGATGTCACAATCTGGCTGCTGTGTAAGAACATTTTCATTGGCTGCTGTGTAGGAACATCCTCAATGGCTGCTGTGTAGGAACATCTTCATTGGCTGCTGTGTAGGAACAGTCTCATTGGCTGCTGTGTCTATCTATCTATCTATCTATCTATCTATCTATCTATCTATCTATATGTCTCTATCTCTATCTATCTATCTAGTGACTCTCAGGGCGGCACGGCCCCCTTTTATACCCTTCCTGGACGATGAAGATGTTCCTGCACATGAAGATGTTCCTACACAGCAGCCATTGAGGATGTTCCTACACAGCAGCCAATGAAAATGTTCCTACACAGCAGCCAGATTGTGACATCACAGAGCATCCCTGTGATGTCACAATCTGGCTGCTGTGTAAGAACATTTTCATTGGCTGCTGTGTAGGAACATCCTCAATGGCTGCTGTGTAGGAACATCTTCATTGGCTGCTGTGTAGGAACAGTCTCATTGGCTGCTGTGTCTATCTATCTATCTATCTATCTATCTATCTATCTATCTATCTATCTATCTATCTATCTATCTATCTATCTATCTATATGTCTCTATCTCTATCTATCTATCTAGTGACTCTCAGGGCGGCGCGGCCCCCTTTTATACCCTTCCTGGACGATGAAGATGTTCCTGCACATGAAGATGTTCCTACACAGCAGCCATTGAGGATGTTCCTACACAGCAGCCAATGAAAATGTTCCTACACAGCAGCCAGATTGTGACATCACAGAGCATCCCTGTGATGTCACAATCTGGCTGCTGTGTAAGAACATTTTCATTGGCTGCTGTGTAGGAACATCCTCAATGGCTGCTGTGTAGGAACATCTTCATTGGCTGCTGTGTAGGAACAGTCTCATTGGCTGCTGTGTCTATCTATCTATCTATCTATCTATCTATCTATCTATCTATCTATCTATCTATCTATCTATCTATCTATCTATCTATCTATCTATCTATATATCTATCTATCTATCTATCTATCTTTATGTCTCTATCTCTATCTATCTAGTGACTCTCAGGGCGGCACGGCCCCCTTTTATACCCTTCCTGGACGATGAAGATGTTCCTGCACATGAAGATGTTCCTACACAGCAGCCATTGAGGATGTTCCTACACAGCAGCCAATGAAAATGTTCCTACACAGCAGCCAGATTGTGACATCACAGAGCATCCCTGTGATGTCACAATCTGGCTGCTGTGTAAGAACATTTTCATTGGCTGCTGTGTAGGAACATCCTCAATGGCTGCTGTGTAGGAACATCTTCATTGGCTGCTGTGTAGGAACAGTCTCATTGGCTGCTGTGTCTATCTATCTATCTATCTATCTATCTATCTATCTATCTATCTATCTATCTATCTATCTATCTATCTATCTATCCATCTATCTATCTATCTATCTATCTATCTATCTATCTATATGTCTCTATCTCTATCTATCTATCTATCTAGTGACTCTCAGGGCGGCGCGGCCCCCTTTTATACCCTTCCTGGACGATGAAGATGTTCCTGCACATGAAGATGTTCCTACACAGCAGCCATTGAGGATGTTCCTACACAGCAGCCAATGAAAATGTTCCTACACAGCAGCCAGATTGTGACATCACAGAGCATCCCTGTGATGTCACAATCTGGCTGCTGTGTAAGAACATTTTCATTGGCTGCTGTGTAGGAACATCCTCAATGGCTGCTGTGTAGGAACATCTTCATTGGCTGCTGTGTAGGAACAGTCTCATTGGCTGCTGTGTCTATCTATCTATCTATCTATCTATCTATCTATCTATCTATCTATCTATCTATCTATCTATCTATCTATCTATCTATCTATATGTCTCTATCTCTATCTATCTAGTGACTCTCAGGGCGGCGCGGCCCCCTTTTATACCCTTCCTGGACGATGAAGATGTTCCTGCACATGAAGATGTTCCTACACAGCAGCCATTGAGGATGTTCCTACACAGCAGCCAATGAAAATGTTCCTACACAGCAGCCAGATTGTGACATCACAGAGCATCCCTGTGATGTCACAATCTGGCTGCTGTGTAAGAACATTTTCATTGGCTGCTGTGTAGGAACATCCTCAATGGCTGCTGTGTAGGAACATCTTCATTGGCTGCTGTGTAGGAACAGTCTCATTGGCTGCTGTGTCTATCTATCTATCTATCTATCTATCTATCTATCTATCTATCTATCTATCTATCTATCTATCTATCTATCTATCTATCTATATGTCTCTATCTCTATCTATCTATCTATCTAGTGACTCTCAGGGCGGCGCGGCCCCCTTTTATACCCTTCCTGGACGATGAAGATGTTCCTGCACATGAAGATGTTCCTACACAGCAGCCATTGAGGATGTTCCTACACAGCAGCCAATGAAAATGTTCCTACACAGCAGCCAGATTGTGACATCACAGAGCATCCCTGTGATGTCACAATCTGGCTGCTGTGTAAGAACATTTTCATTGGCTGCTGTGTAGGAACATCCTCAATGGTTGCTGTGTAGGAACATCTTCATTGGCTGCTGTGTAGGAACAGTCTCATTGGCTGCTGTGTCTATCTATCTATCTATCTATCTATCTATCTATCTATCTATATGTCTCTATCTCTATCTATCCATCTAGTGACTCTCAGGGCGGCGCGGCCCCCTTTTATACCCTTCCTGGACGATGAAGATGTTCCTGCACATGAAGATGTTCCTACACAGCAGCCATTGAGGATGTTCCTACACAGCAGCCAATGAAAATGTTCCTACACAGCAGCCAGATTGTGACATCACAGAGCATCCCTGTGATGTCACAATCTGGCTGCTGTGTAAGAACATTTTCATTGGCTGCTGTGTAGGAACATCCTCAATGGCTGCTGTGTAGGAACATCTTCATTGGCTGCTGTGTAGGAACAGTCTCATTGGCTGCTGTGTCTATCTATCTATCTATCTATCTATCTATCTATCTATCTATCTATCTATCTATCTATCTATCTATCTATCTATCTATCTATCTATCTATATGTCTCTATCTCTATCTATCTATCTAGTGACTCTCAGGGCGGCGCGGCCCCCTTTTATACCCTTCCTGGACGATGAAGATGTTCCTGCACATGAAGATGTTCCTACACAGCAGCCATTGAGGATGTTCCTACACAGCAGCCAATGAAAATGTTCCTACACAGCAGCCAGATTGTGACATCACAGAGCATCCCTGTGATGTCACAATCTGGCTGCTGTGTAAGAACATTTTCATTGGCTGCTGTGTAGGAACATCCTCAATGGCTGCTGTGTAGGAACATCTTCATTGGCTGCTGTGTAGGAACAGTCTCATTGGCTGCTGTGTCTATCTATCTATCTATCTATCTATCTATCTATCTATCTATCTATCTATCTATATGTCTCTATCTCTATCTATCTATCTAGTGACTCTCAGGGCGGCGCGGCCCCCTTTTATACCCTTCCTGGACGATGAAGATGTTCCTGCACATGAAGATGTTCCTACACAGCAGCCATTGAGGATGTTCCTACACAGCAGCCAATGAAAATGTTCCTACACAGCAGCCAGATTGTGACATCACAGAGCATCCCTGTGATGTCACAATCTGGCTGCTGTGTAAGAACATTTTCATTGGCTGCTGTGTAGGAACATCCTCAATGGCTGCTGTGTAGGAACATCTTCATTGGCTGCTGTGTAGGAACAGTCTCATTGGCTGCTGTGTCTATCTATCTATCTATCTATCTATCTATCTATCTATCTATCTATCTATCTATCTATCTATCTATCTATATGTCTCTATCTCTATCTATCTATCTAGTGACTCTCAGGGCGGCGCGGCCCCCTTTTATACCCTTCCTGGACGATGAAGATGTTCCTGCACATGAAGATGTTCCTACACAGCAGCCATTGAGGATGTTCCTACACAGCAGCCAATGAAAATGTTCCTACACAGCAGCCAGATTGTGACATCACAGAGCATCCCTGTGATGTCACAATCTGGCTGCTGTGTAAGAACATTTTCATTGGCTGCTGTGTAGGAACATCCTCAATGGCTGCTGTGTAGGAACATCTTCATTGGCTGCTGTGTAGGAACAGTCTCATTGGCTGCTGTGTCTATCTATCTATCTATCTATCTATCTATCTATCTATCTATCTATCTATCTATCTATCTATCTATCTATCTATATGTCTCTATCTCTATCTATCTATCTAGTGACTCTCAGGGCGGCGCGGCCCCCTTTTATACCCTTCCTGGACGATGAAGATGTTCCTGCACATGAAGATGTTCCTACACAGCAGCCATTGAGGATGTTCCTACACAGCAGCCAATGAAAATGTTCCTACACAGCAGCCAGATTGTGACATCACAGAGCATCCCTGTGATGTCACAATCTGGCTGCTGTGTAAGAACATTTTCATTGGCTGCTGTGTAGGAACATCCTCAATGGCTGCTGTGTAGGAACATCTTCATTGGCTGCTGTGTAGGAACAGTCTCATTGGCTGCTGTGTCTATCTATCTATCTATCTATCTATCTATCTATCTATCTATCTATCTATCTATCTATCTATCTATCTATCTATATGTCTCTATCTCTATCTATCTATCCAGTGACTCTCAGGGCGGCGCGGCCCCCTTTTATACCCTTCCTGGACGATGAAGATGTTCCTGCACATGAAGATGTTCCTACACAGCAGCCATTGAGGATGTTCCTACACAGCAGCCAATGAAAATGTTCCTACACAGCAGCCAGATTGTGACATCACAGAGCATCCCTGTGATGTCACAATCTGGCTGCTGTGTAAGAACATTTTCATTGGCTGCTGTGTAGGAACATCCTCAATGGCTGCTGTGTAGGAACATCTTCATTGGCTGCTGTGTAGGAACAGTCTCATTGGCTGCTGTGTCTATCTATCTATCTATCTATCTATCTATCTATCTATCTATCTATCTATCTATCTATCTATCTATCTATCTATCTATCTATCTATCTATCTATCTATCTATATGTCTCTATCTCTATCTATCTATCTAGTGACTCTCAGGGCGGCGCGGCCCCCTTTTATACCCTTCCTGGACGATGAAGATGTTCCTGCACATGAAGATGTTCCTACACAGCAGCCATTGAGGATGTTCCTACACAGCAGCCAATGAAAATGTTCCTACACAGCAGCCAGATTGTGACATCACAGAGCATCCCTGTGATGTCACAATCTGGCTGCTGTGTAAGAACATTTTCATTGGCTGCTGTGTAGGAACATCCTCAATGGCTGCTGTGTAGGAACATCTTCATTGGCTGCTGTGTAGGAACAGTCTCATTGGCTGCTGTGTCTATCTATCTATCTATCTATCTATCTATCTATCTATCTATCTATCTATCTATCTATCTATCTATCTATCTATCTATCTATCTATCTATCTATCTATCTATATGTCTCTATCTCTATCTATCTATCTAGTGACTCTCAGGGCGGCGCGGCCCCCTTTTATACCCTTCCTGGACGATGAAGATGTTCCTGCACATGAAGATGTTCCTACACAGCAGCCATTGAGGATGTTCCTACACAGCAGCCAATGAAAATGTTCCTACACAGCAGCCAGATTGTGACATCACAGAGCATCCCTGTGATGTCACAATCTGGCTGCTGTGTAAGAACATTTTCATTGGCTGCTGTGTAGGAACATCCTCAATGGCTGCTGTGTAGGAACATCTTCATTGGCTGCTGTGTAGGAACAGTCTCATTGGCTGCTGTGTCTATCTATCTATCTATCTATCTATCTATCTATCTATCTATCTATCTATCTATCTATCTATCTATATGTCTCTATCTCTATCTATCTATCTAGTGACTCTCAGGGCGGCGCGGCCCCCTTTTATACCCTTCCTGGACGATGAAGATGTTCCTGCACATGAAGATGTTCCTACACAGCAGCCATTGAGGATGTTCCTACACAGCAGCCAATGAAAATGTTCCTACACAGCAGCCAGATTGTGACATCACAGAGCATCCCTGTGATGTCACAATCTGGCTGCTGTGTAAGAACATTTTCATTGGCTGCTGTGTAGGAACATCCTCAATGGCTGCTGTGTAGGAACATCTTCATTGGCTGCTGTGTAGGAACAGTCTCATTGGCTGCTGTGTCTATCTATCTATCTATCTATCTATCTATCTATCTATCTATCTATCTATCTATCTATCTATCTATCTATCTATCTATCTATCTATCTATATGTCTCTATCTCTATCTATCTAGTGACTCTCAGGGCGGCACGGCCCCCTTTTATACCCTTCCTGGACGATGAAGATGTTCCTGCACATGAAGATGTTCCTACACAGCAGCCATTGAGGATGTTCCTACACAGCAGCCAATGAAAATGTTCCTACACAGCAGCCAGATTGTGACATCACAGAGCATCCCTGTGATGTCACAATCTGGCTGCTGTGTAAGAACATTTTCATTGGCTGCTGTGTAGGAACATCCTCAATGGCTGCTGTGTAGGAACATCTTCATTGGCTGCTGTGTAGGAACAGTCTCATTGGCTGCTGTGTCTATCTATCTATCTATCTATCTATCTATCTATCTATCTATCTATCTATCTATCTATCTATCTATCTATCTATCTATCTATCTATCTATCTATCTATCTATCTATCTATCTATATGTCTCTATCTCTATCTATCTATCTATCTAGTGACTCTCAGGGCGGCGCGGCCCCCTTTTATACCCTTCCTGGACGATGAAGATGTTCCTGCACATGAAGATGTTCCTACACAGCAGCCATTGAGGATGTTCCTACACAGCAGCCAATGAAAATGTTCCTACACAGCAGCCAGATTGTGACATCACAGAGCATCCCTGTGATGTCACAATCTGGCTGCTGTGTAAGAACATTTTCATTGGCTGCTGTGTAGGAACATCCTCAATGGCTGCTGTGTAGGAACATCTTCATTGGCTGCTGTGTAGGAACAGTCTCATTGGCTGCTGTGTCTATCTATCTATCTATCTATCTATCTATCTATCTATCTATCTATCTATCTATCTATCTATCTATCTATCTATCTATCTATCTATCTATCTATCTATCTATCTATCTATATGTCTCTATCTCTATCTATCTATCTAGTGACTCTCAGGGCGGCGCGGCCCCCTTTTATACCCTTCCTGGACGATGAAGATGTTCCTGCACATGAAGATGTTCCTACACAGCAGCCATTGAGGATGTTCCTACACAGCAGCCAATGAAAATGTTCCTACACAGCAGCCAGATTGTGACATCACAGAGCATCCCTGTGATGTCACAATCTGGCTGCTGTGTAAGAACATTTTCATTGGCTGCTGTGTAGGAACATCCTCAATGGCTGCTGTGTAGGAACATCTTCATTGGCTGCTGTGTAGGAACAGTCTCATTGGCTGCTGTGTCTATCTATCTATCTATCTATCTATCTATCTATCTATCTATCTATCTATCTATCTATCTATCTATCTATCTATCTATCTATCTATCTATCTATCTATCTATCTATCTATCTATCTATCTATATGTCTCTATCTCTATCTATCTAGTGACTCTCAGGGCGGCACGGCCCCCTTTTATACCCTTCCTGGACGATGAAGATGTTCCTGCACATGAAGATGTTCCTACACAGCAGCCATTGAGGATGTTCCTACACAGCAGCCAATGAAAATGTTCCTACACAGCAGCCAGATTGTGACATCACAGAGCATCCCTGTGATGTCACAATCTGGCTGCTGTGTAAGAACATTTTCATTGGCTGCTGTGTAGGAACATCCTCAATGGCTGCTGTGTAGGAACATCTTCATTGGCTGCTGTGTAGGAACAGTCTCATTGGCTGCTGTGTCTATCTATCTATCTATCTATCTATCTATCTATCTATCTATCTATCTATCTATCTATCTATCTATCTATATGTCTCTATCTCTATCTATCTATCTATCTAGTGACTCTCAGGGCGGCGCGGCCCCCTTTTATACCCTTCCTGGACGATGAAGATGTTCCTGCACATGAAGATGTTCCTACACAGCAGCCATTGAGGATGTTCCTACACAGCAGCCAATGAAAATGTTCCTACACAGCAGCCAGATTGTGACATCACAGAGCATCCCTGTGATGTCACAATCTGGCTGCTGTGTAAGAACATTTTCATTGGCTGCTGTGTAGGAACATCCTCAATGGCTGCTGTGTAGGAACATCTTCATTGGCTGCTGTGTAGGAACAGTCTCATTGGCTGCTGTGTCTATCTATCTATCTATCTATCTATCTATCTATCTATCTATCTATCTATCTATCTATCTATCTATCTATCTATCTATCTATCTATATGTCTCTATCTCTATCTATCTAGTGACTCTCAGGGCGGCGCGGCCCCCTTTTATACCCTTCCTGGACGATGAAGATGTTCCTGCACATGAAGATGTTCCTACACAGCAGCCATTGAGGATGTTCCTACACAGCAGCCGATGAAAATGTTCCTACACAGCAGCCAGATTGTGACATCACAGAGCATCCCTGTGATGTCACAATCTGGCTGCTGTGTAAGAACATTTTCATTGGCTGCTGTGTAGGAACATCCTCAATGGCTGCTGTGTAGGAACATCTTCATTGGCTGCTGTGTAGGAACAGTCTCATTGGCTGCTGTGTCTATCTATCTATCTATCTATCTATCTATCTATCTATCTATCTATCTATCTATCTATCTATCTATCTATCTATCTATCTATCTATCTATCTATCTATCTATCTATCTATCTATCTATCTATCTATCTATCTATCTATCTATCTATCTATATGTCTCTATCTCTATCTATCTATCTAGTGACTCTCAGGGCGGCGCGGCCCCCTTTTATACCCTTCCTGGACGATGAAGATGTTCCTGCACATGAAGATGTTCCTACACAGCAGCCATTGAGAATGTTCCTACACAGCAGCCAATGAAAATGTTCCTACACAGCAGCCAGATTGTGACATCACAGAGCATCCCTGTGATGTCACAATCTGGCTGCTGTGTAAGAACATTTTCATTGGCTGCTGTGTAGGAACATCCTCAATGGCTGCTGTGTAGGAACATCTTCATTGGCTGCTGTGTAGGAACAGTCTCATTGGCTGCTGTGTCTATCTATCTATCTATCTATCTATCTATCTATATGTCTCTATCTCTATCTATCTATCTATCTATCTAGTGACTCTCAGGGCGGCGCGGCCCCCTTTTATACCCTTCCTGGACGATGAAGATGTTCCTGCACATGAAGATGTTCCTACACAGCAGCCATTGAGGATGTTCCTACACAGCAGCCAATGAAAATGTTCCTACACAGCAGCCAGATTGTGACATCACAGAGCATCCCTGTGATGTCACAATCTGGCTGCTGTGTAAGAACATTTTCATTGGCTGCTGTGTAGGAACATCCTCAATGGCTGCTGTGTAGGAACATCTTCATTGGCTGCTGTGTAGGAACAGTCTCATTGGCTGCTGTGTCTATCTATCTATCTATCTATCTATATATCTATCTATCTATCTATCTATCTATCTATCTATCTATCTATCTATATGTCTCTATCTCTATCTATCTATCTATCTAGTGACTCTCAGGGCGGCGCGGCCCCCTTTTATACCCTTCCTGGACGATGAAGATGTTCCTGCACATGAAGATGTTCCTACACAGCAGCCATTGAGGATGTTCCTACACAGCAGCCAATGAAAATGTTCCTACACAGCAGCCAGATTGTGACATCACAGAGCATCCCTGTGATGTCACAATCTGGCTGCTGTGTAAGAACATTTTCATTGGCTGCTGTGTAGGAACATCCTCAATGGCTGCTGTGTAGGAACATCTTCATTGGCTGCTGTGTAGGAACAGTCTCATTGGCTGCTGTGTCTATCTATCTATCTATCTATCTATCTATCTATCTATCTATCTATCTATCTATCTATCTATCTATCTATCTATCTATCTATCTATCTATCTATATGTCTCTATCTCTATCTATCCATCTAGTGACTCTCAGGGCGGCGCGGCCCCCTTTTATACCCTTCCTGGACGATGAAGATGTTCCTGCACATGAAGATGTTCCTACACAGCAGCCATTGAGGATGTTCCTACACAGCAGCCAATGAAAATGTTCCTACACAGCAGCCAGATTGTGACATCACAGAGCATCCCTGTGATGTCACAATCTGGCTGCTGTGTAAGAACATTTTCATTGGCTGCTGTGTAGGAACATCCTCAATGGCTGCTGTGTAGGAACATCTTCATTGGCTGCTGTGTAGGAACAGTCTCATTGGCTGCTGTGTCTATCTATCTATCTATCTATCTATCTATCTATATGTCTCTATCTCTATCTATCTAGTGACTCTCAGGGCGGCGCGGCCCCCTTTTATACCCTTCCTGGACGATGAAGATGTTCCTGCACATGAAGATGTTCCTACACAGCAGCCATTGAGGATGGTCCTACACAGCAGCCGATGAAAATGTTCCTACACAGCAGCCAGATTGTGACATCACAGAGCATCCCTGTGATGTTACAATCTGGCTGCTGTGTAAGAACATTTTCATTGGCTGCTGTGTAGGAACATCCTCAATGGCTGCTGTGTAGGAACATCTTCATTGGCTGCTGTGTAGGAACAGTCTCATTGGCTGCTGTGTCTATCTATCTATCTATCTATCTATCTATCTATCTATCTATCTATCTATCTATCTATCTATCTATATGTCTCTATCTCTATCTATCTATCTATCTATCTAGTGACTCTCAGGGCGGCGCGGCCCCCTTTTATACCCTTCCTGGACGATGAAGATGTTCCTGCACATGAAGATGTTCCTACACAGCAGCCATTGAGGATGTTCCTACACAGCAGCCAATGAAAATGTTCCTACACAGCAGCCAGATTGTGACATCACAGAGCATCCCTGTGATGTCACAATCTGGCTGCTGTGTAAGAACATTTTCATTGGCTGCTGTGTAGGAACATCCTCAATGGCTGCTGTGTAGGAACATCTTCATTGGCTGCTGTGTAGGAACAGTCTCATTGGCTGCTGTGTCTATCTATCTATCTATCTATCTATCTATCTATCTATCTATCTATCTATCTATCTATCTATCTATCTATCTATCTATCTATATGTCTCTATCTCTATCTATCTATCTATCTAGTGACTCTCAGGGCGGCGCGGCCCCCTTTTATACCCTTCCTGGACGATGAAGATGTTCCTGCACATGAAGATGTTCCTACACAGCAGCCATTGAGGATGTTCCTACACAGCAGCCAATGAAAATGTTCCTACACAGCAGCCATATTGTGACATCACAGAGCATCCCTGTGATGTCACAATCTGGCTGCTGTGTAAGAACATTTTCATTGGCTGCTGTGTAGGAACATCCTCAATGGCTGCTGTGTAGGAACATCTTCATTGGCTGCTGTGTAGGAACAGTCTCATTGGCTGCTGTGTCTATCTATCTATCTATCTATCTATCTATCTATCTATCTATCTATCTATCTATCTATCTATCTATCTATCTATCTATCTATCTATCTATCTATCTATCTATCTATATGTCTCTATCTCTATCTATCCATCTAGTGACTCTCAGGGCGGCGCGGCCCCCTTTTATACCCTTCCTGGACGATGAAGATGTTCCTGCACATGAAGATGTTCCTACACAGCAGCCATTGAGGATGTTCCTACACAGCAGCCAATGAAAATGTTCCTACACAGCAGCCAGATTGTGACATCACAGAGCATCCCTGTGATGTCACAATCTGGCTGCTGTGTAAGAACATTTTCATTGGCTGCTGTGTAGGAACATCCTCAATGGCTGCTGTGTAGGAACATCTTCATTGGCTGCTGTGTAGGAACAGTCTCATTGGCTGCTGTGTCTATCTATCTATCTATCTATCTATCTATCTATCTATCTATCTATCTATCTATCTATCTATCTATCTATCTATCTATCTATCTATCTATCTATATGTCTCTATCTCTATCTATCTATCCAGTGACTCTCAGGGCGGCGCGGCCCCCTTTTATACCCTTCCTGGACGATGAAGATGTTCCTGCACATGAAGATGTTCCTACACAGCAGCCATTGAGGATGTTCCTACACAGCAGCCAATGAAAATGTTCCTACACAGCATCCAGATTGTGACATCACAGAGCATCCCTGTGATGTCACAATCTGGCTGCTGTGTAAGAACATTTTCATTGGCTGCTGTGTAGGAACATCCTCAATGGCTGCTGTGTAGGAACATCTTCATTGGCTGCTGTGTAGGAACAGTCTCATTGGCTGCTGTGTCTATCTATCTATCTATCTATCTATCTATCTATCTATGTATCTATCTATCTATCTATCTATCTATCTATCTATCTATCTATCTATCTATCTATATGTCTCTATCTCTATCTATCTATCTAGTGACTCTCAGGGCGGCGCGGCCCCCTTTTATACCCTTCCTGGACGATGAAGATGTTCCTGCACATGAAGATGTTCCTACACAGCAGCCATTGAGGATGTTCCTACACAGCAGCCAATGAAAATGTTCCTACACAGCAGCCAGATTGTGACATCACAGAGCATCCCTGTGATGTCACAATCTGGCTGCTGTGTAAGAACATTTTCATTGGCTGCTGTGTAGGAACATCCTCAATGGCTGCTGTGTAGGAACATCTTCATTGGCTGCTGTGTAGGAACAGTCTCATTGGCTGCTGTGTCTATCTATCTATCTATCTATCTATCTATCTATCTATCTATCTATCTATCTATCTATATGTCTCTATCTCTATCTATCTATCTAGTGACTCTCAGGGCGGCGCGGCCCCCTTTTATACCCTTGCTGGACGATGAAGATGTTCCTGCACATGAAGATGTTCCTACACAGCAGCCATTGAGGATGTTCCTACACAGCAGCCAATGAAAATGTTCCTACACAGCAGCCAGATTGTGACATCACAGAGCATCCCTGTGATGTCACAATCTGGCTGCTGTGTAAGAACATTTTCATTGGCTGCTGTGTAGGAACATCCTCAATGGCTGCTGTGTAGGAACATCTTCATTGGCTGCTGTGTAGGAACAGTCTCATTGGCTGCTGTGTCTATCCATCTATCTATCTATCTATCTATCTATCTATCTATCTATCTATCTATCTATCTATCTATCTATCTATCTATCTATCTATATGTCTCTATCTCTATCTATCTATCTATCTAGTGACTCACAGGGCGGCGCGGCCCCCTTTTATACCCTTCCTGGACGATGAAGATGTTCCTGCACATGAAGATGTTCCTACACAGCAGCCATTGAGGATGTTCCTACACAGCAGCCAATGAAAATGTTCCTACACAGCAGCCAGATTGTGACATCACAGAGCATCCCTGTGATGTCACAATCTGGCTGCTGTGTAAGAACATTTTCATTGGCTGCTGTGTAGGAACATCCTCAATGGCTGCTGTGTAGGAACATCTTCATTGGCTGCTGTGTAGGAACAGTCTCATTGGCTGCTGTGTCTATCTATCTATCTATCTATCTATCTATCTATCTATCTATCTATCTATCTATCTATCTATCTATCTATCTATCTATCTATATGTCTCTATCTCTATCTATCCATCTAGTGACTCTCAGGGCGGCGCGGCCCCCTTTTATACCCTTCCTGGACGATGAAGATGTTCCTGCACATGAAGATGTTCCTACACAGCAGCCATTGAGGATGTTCCTACACAGCAGCCGATGAAAATGTTCCTACACAGCAGCCAGATTGTGACATCACAGAGCATCCCTGTGATGTCACAATCTGGCTGCTGTGTAAGAACATTTTCATTGGCTGCTGTGTAGGAACATCCTCAATGGCTGCTGTGTAGGAACATCTTCATTGGCTGCTGTGTAGGAACAGTCTCATTGGCTGCTGTGTCTATCTATCTATCTATCTATCTATCTATCTATCTATCTATCTATCTATATGTCTCTATCTCTATCTATCTATCTAGTGACTCTCAGGGCGGCGCGGCCCCCTTTTATACCCTTCCTGGACGATGAAGATGTTCCTGCACATGAAGATGTTCCTACACAGCAGCCATTGAGAATGTTCCTACACAGCAGCCAATGAAAATGTTCCTACACAGCAGCCAGATTGTGACATCACAGAGCATCCCTGTGATGTCACAATCTGGCTGCTGTGTAAGAACATTTTCATTGGCTGCTGTGTAGGAACATCCTCAATGGCTGCTGTGTAGGAACATCTTCATTGGCTGCTGTGTAGGAACAGTCTCATTGGCTGCTGTGTCTATCTATCTATCTATCTATCTATCTATCTATCTATCTATATGTCTCTATCTCTATCTATCTATCTATCTAGTGACTCTCAGGGCGGCGCGGCCCCCTTTTATACCCTTCCTGGACGATGAAGATGTTCCTGCACATGAAGATGTTCCTACACAGCAGCCATTGAGGATGTTCCTACACAGCAGCCAATGAAAATGTTCCTACACAGCAGCAAGATTGTGACATCACAGAGCATCCCTGTGATGTCACAATCTGGCTGCTGTGTAAGAACATTTTCATTGGCTGCTGTGTAGGAACATCCTCAATGGCTGCTGTGTAGGAACATCTTCATTGGCTGCTGTGTAGGAACAGTCTCATTGGCTGCTGTGTCTATCTATCTATCTATCTATCTATCTATCTATCTATCTATCTATCTATCTATCTATCTATCTATCTATCTATATGTCTCTATCTCTATCTATCTATCTATCTAGTGACTCTCAGGGCGGCGCGGCCCCCTTTTATACCCTTCCTGGACGATGAAGATGTTCCTGCACATGAAGATGTTCCTACACAGCAGCCATTGAGGATGTTCCTACACAGCAGCCAATGAAAATGTTCCTACACAGCAGCCAGATTGTGACATCACAGAGCATCCCTGTGATGTCACAATCTGGCTGCTGTGTAAGAACATTTTCATTGGCTGCTGTGTAGGAACATCCTCAATGGCTGCTGTGTAGGAACATCTTCATTGGCTGCTGTGTAGGAACAGTCTCATTGGCTGCTGTGTCTATCTATCTATCTATCTATCTATCTATCTATCTATCTATCTATCTATCTATCTATCTATCTATCTATCTATCTATCTATCTATATGTCTCTATCTCTATCTATCTATCTATCCAGTGACTCTCAGGGAGGCGCGGCCCCCTTTTATACCCTTCCTGGACGATGAAGATGTTCCTGCACATGAAGATGTTCCTACACAGCAGCCATTGAGGATGTTCCTACACAGCAGCCAATGAAAATGTTCCTACACAGCAGCCAGATTGTGACATCACAGAGCATCCCTGTGATGTCACAATCTGGCTGCTGTGTAAGAACATTTTCATTGGCTGCTGTGTAGGAACATCCTCAATGGCTGCTGTGTAGGAACATCTTCATTGGCTGCTGTGTAGGAACAGTCTCATTGGCTGCTGTGTCTATCTATCTATCTATCTATCTATCTATCTATCTATCTATCTATCTATCTATCTATCTATCTATCTATCTATCTATCTATATGTCTCTATCTCTATCTATCTATCTATCTAGTGACTCTCAGGGCGGCGCGGCCCCCTTTTATACCCTTCCTGGACGATGAAGATGTTCCTGCACATGAAGATGTTCCTACACAGCAGCCATTGAGGATGTTCCTACACAGCAGCCAATGAAAATGTTCCTACACAGCAGCCAGATTGTGACATCACAGAGCATCCCTGTGATGTCACAATCTGGCTGCTGTGTAAGAACATTTTCATTGGCTGCTGTGTAGGAACATCCTCAATGGCTGCTGTGTAGGAACATCTTCATTGGCTGCTGTGTAGGAACAGTCTCATTGGCTGCTGTGTCTATCTATCTATCTATCTATCTATCTATCTATCTATCTATCTATCTATCTATCTATCTATCTATCTATCTATCTATCTATCTATCTATCTATATGTCTCTATCTCTATCTATCTATCTATCCAGTGACTCTCAGGGAGGCGCGGCCCCCTTTTATACCCTTCCTGGACGATGAAGATGTTCCTGCACATGAAGATGTTCCTACACAGCAGCCATTGAGGATGTTCCTACACAGCAGCCAATGAAAATGTTCCTACACAGCAGCCAGATTGTGACATCACAGAGCATCCCTGTGATGTCACAATCTGGCTGCTGTGTAAGAACATTTTCATTGGCTGCTGTGTAGGAACATCCTCAATGGCTGCTGTGTAGGAACATCTTCATTGGCTGCTGTGTAGGAACAGTCTCATTGGCTGCTGTGTCTATCTATCTATCTATCTATCTATCTATCTATCTATCTATCTATCTATCTATCTATCTATCTATCTATCTATATGTCTCTATCTCTATCTATCTATCTATCCAGTGACTCTCAGGGAGGCGCGGCCCCCTTTTATACCCTTCCTGGACGATGAAGATGTTCCTGCACATGAAGATGTTCCTACACAGCAGCCATTGAGGATGTTCCTACACAGCAGCCAATGAAAATGTTCCTACACAGCAGCCAGATTGTGACATCACAGAGCATCCCTGTGATGTCACAATCTGGCTGCTGTGTAAGAACATTTTCATTGGCTGCTGTGTAGGAACATCCTCAATGGCTGCTGTGTAGGAACATCTTCATTGGCTGCTGTGTAGGAACAGTCTCATTGGCTGCTGTGTCTATCTATCTATCTATCTATCTATCTATCTATCTATCTATCTATCTATCTATCTATCTATATGTCTCTATCTCTATCTATCTATCCAGTGACTCTCAGGGCGGCGCGGCCCCCTTTTATACCCTTCCTGGACGATGAAGATGTTCCTGCACATGAAGATGTTCCTACACAGCAGCCATTGAGGATGTTCCTACACAGCAGCCAATGAAAATGTTCCTACACAGCAGCCAGATTGTGACATCACAGAGCATCCCTGTGATGTCACAATCTGGCTGCTGTGTAAGAACATTTTCATTGGCTGCTGTGTAGGAACATCCTCAATGGCTGCTGTGTAGGAACATCTTCATTGGCTGCTGTGTAGGAACAGTCTCATTGGCTGCTGTGTCTATCTATCCATCTATCTATCTATCTATGTATCTATCTATGTATATATCTATCTATCTATCTATCTATCTATCTATCTATCTATCTATATGTCTCTATCTCTATCTATCTATCTAGTGACTCTCAGGGCGGCGCGGCCCCCTTTTATACCCTTCCTGGACGATGAAGATGTTCCTGCACATGAAGATGTTCCTACACAGCAGCCATTGAGGATGTTCCTACACAGCAGCCAATGAAAATGTTCCTACACAGCAGCCAGATTGTGACATCACAGAGCATCCCTGTGATGTCACAATCTGGCTGCTGTGTAAGAACATTTTCATTGGCTGCTGTGTAGGAACATCCTCAATGGCTGCTGTGTAGGAACATCTTCATTGGCTGCTGTGTAGGAACAGTCTCATTGGCTGCTGTGTCTATCTATCTATCTATCTATCTATCTATCTATCTATCTATCTATCTATCTATCTATCTATCTATCTATCTATCTATCTATCTATCTATATGTCTCTATCTCTATCTATCTATCTAGTGACTCTCAGGGCGGCGCGGCCCCCTTTTATACCCTTCCTGGACGATGAAGATGTTCCTGCACATGAAGATGTTCCTACACAGCAGCCATTGAGGATGTTCCTACACAGCAGCCAATGAAAATGTTCCTACACAGCAGCCAGATTGTGACATCACAGAGCATCCCTGTGATGTCACAATCTGGCTGCTGTGTAAGAACATTTTCATTGGCTGCTGTGTAGGAACATCCTCAATGGCTGCTGTGTAGGAACATCTTCATTGGCTGCTGTGTAGGAACAGTCTCATTGGCTGCTGTGTCTATCTATCTATCTATCTATCTATCTATCTATCTATCTATCTATCTATCTATCTATCTATATGTCTCTATCTCTATCTATCTATCTATCTAGTGACTCTCAGGGCGGCGCGGCCCCCTTTTATACCCTTCCTGGACGATGAAGATGTTCCTGCACATGAAGATGTTCCTACACAGCAGCCATTGAGGATGTTCCTACACAGCAGCCAATGAAAATGTTCCTACACAGCAGCCAGATTGTGACATCACAGAGCATCCCTGTGATGTCACAATCTGGCTGCTGTGTAAGAACATTTTCATTGGCTGCTGTGTAGGAACATCCTCAATGGCTGCTGTGTAGGAACATCTTCATTGGCTGCTGTGTAGGAACAGTCTCATTGGCTGCTGTGTCTATCTATCTATCTATCTATCTATCTATCTATCTATCTATCTATCTATCTATCTATCTATCTATCTATCTATCTATCTATCTATCTATCTATATGTCTCTATCTCTATCTATCCATCTAGTGACTCTCAGGGCGGCGCGGCCCCCTTTTATACCCTTCCTGGACGATGAAGATGTTCCTGCACATGAAGATGTTCCTACACAGCAGCCATTGAGGATGTTCCTACACAGCAGCCAATGAAAATGTTCCTACACAGCAGCCAGATTGTGACATCACAGAGCATCCCTGTGATGTCACAATCTGGCTGCTGTGTAAGAACATTTTCATTGGCTGCTGTGTAGGAACATCCTCAATGGCTGCTGTGTAGGAACATCTTCATTGGCTGCTGTGTAGGAACAGTCTCATTGGCTGCTGTGTCTATCTATCTATCTATCTATCTATCTATCTATCTATCTATCTATCTATCTATCTATCTATCTATCTATCTATCTATCTATCTATCTATCTATCTATATGTCTCTATCTCTATCTATCTATCCAGTGACTCTCAGGGCGGCGCGGCCCCCTTTTATACCCTTCCTGGACGATGAAGATGTTCCTGCACATGAAGATGTTCCTACACAGCAGCCATTGAGGATGTTCCTACACAGCAGCCAATGAAAATGTTCCTACACAGCAGCCAGATTGTGACATCACAGAGCATCCCTGTGATGTCACAATCTGGCTGCTGTGTAAGAACATTTTCATTGGCTGCTGTGTAGGAACATCCTCAATGGCTGCTGTGTAGGAACATCTTCATTGGCTGCTGTGTAGGAACAGTCTCATTGGCTGCTGTGTCTATCTATCTATCTATCTATCTATCTATCTATCTATCTATCTATCTATCTATCTATATGTCTCTATCTCTATCTATCTATCTAGTGACTCTCAGGGCGGCACGGCCCCCTTTTATACCCTTCCTGGACGATGAAGATGTTCCTGCACATGAAGATGTTCCTACACAGCAGCCATTGAGGATGTTCCTACACAGCAGCCAATGAAAATGTTCCTACACAGCAGCCAGATTGTGACATCACAGAGCATCCCTGTGATGTCACAATCTGGCTGCTGTGTAAGAACATTTTCATTGGCTGCTGTGTAGGAACATCCTCAATGGCTGCTGTGTAGGAACATCTTCATTGGCTGCTGTGTAGGAACAGTCTCATTGGCTGCTGTGTCTATCTATCTATCTATCTATCTATCTATCTATCTATCTATCTATCTATATGTCTCTATCTCTATCTATCTATCTATCTATCTAGTGACTCTCAGGGCGGCGCGGCCCCCTTTTATACCCTTCCTGGACGATGAAGATGTTCCTGCACATGAAGATGTTCCTACACAGCAGCCATTGAGGATGTTCCTACACAGCAGCCAATGAAAATGTTCCTACACAGCAGCCAGATTGTGACATCACAGAGCATCCCTGTGATGTCACAATCTGGCTGCTGTGTAAGAACATTTTCATTGGCTGCTGTGTAGGAACATCCTCAATGGCTGCTGTGTAGGAACATCTTCATTGGCTGCTGTGTAGGAACAGTCTCATTGGCTGCTGTGTCTATCTATCTATCTATCTATCTATCTATCTATCTATCTATCTATCTATCTATCTATCTATCTATCTATCTATCTATCTATCTATCTATCTATCTATCTATCTATCTATATGTCTCTATCTCTATCTATCTATCTATCTAGTGACTCTCAGGGCGGCGCGGCCCCCTTTTATACCCTTCCTGGACGATGAAGATGTTCCTGCACATGAAGATGTTCCTACACAGCAGCCATTGAGGATGTTCCTACACAGCAGCCAATGAAAATGTTCCTACACAGCAGCCAGATTGTGACATCACAGAGCATCCCTGTGATGTCACAATCTGGCTGCTGTGTAAGAACATTTTCATTGGCTGCTGTGTAGGAACATCCTCAATGGCTGCTGTGTAGGAACATCTTCATTGGCTGCTGTGTAGGAACAGTCTCATTGGCTGCTGTGTCTATCTATCTATCTATCTATCTATCTATCTATCTATCTATCTATCTATCTATCTATCTATCTATCTATCTATCTATCTATCTATCTATCTATCTATCTATCTATCTATATGTCTCTATCTCTATCTATCCATCTAGTGACTCTCAGGGCGGCGCGGCCCCCTTTTATACCCTTCCTGGACGATGAAGATGTTCCTGCACATGAAGATGTTCCTACACAGCAGCCATTGAGGATGTTCCTACACAGCAGCCAATGAAAATGTTCCTACACAGCAGCCAGATTGTGACATCACAGAGCATCCCTGTGATGTCACAATCTGGCTGCTGTGTAAGAACATTTTCATTGGCTGCTGTGTAGGAACATCCTCAATGGCTGCTGTGTAGGAACATCTTCATTGGCTGCTGTGTAGGAACAGTCTCATTGGCTGCTGTGTCTATCTATCTATCTATCTATCTATCTATCTATCTATCTATCTATCTATCTATCTATCTATCTATCTATCTATATGTCTCTATCTCTATCTATCTATCTAGTGACTCTCAGGGCGGCGCGGCCCCCTTTTATACCCTTCCTGGACGATGAAGATGTTCCTGCACATGAAGATGTTCCTACACAGCAGCCATTGAGGATGTTCCTACACAGCAGCCAATGAAAATGTTCCTACACAGCAGCCAGATTGTGACATCACAGAGCATCCCTGTGATGTCACAATCTGGCTGCTGTGTAAGAACATTTTCATTGGCTGCTGTGTAGGAACATCCTCAATGGCTGCTGTGTAGGAACATCTTCATTGGCTGCTGTGTAGGAACAGTCTCATTGGCTGCTGTGTCTATCTATCTATCTATCTATCTATCTATCTATCTATCTATCTATCTATCTATCTATCTATATGTCTCTATCTCTATCTATCCATCTAGTGACTCTCAGGGCGGCGCGGCCCCCTTTTATACCCTTCCTGGACGATGAAGATGTTCCTGCACATGAAGATGTTCCTACACAGCAGCCATTGAGGATGTTCCTACACAGCAGCCAATGAAAATGTTCCTACACAGCAGCCAGATTGTGACATCACAGAGCATCCCTGTGATGTCACAATCTGGCTGCTGTGTAAGAACATTTTCATTGGCTGCTGTGTAGGAACATCCTCAATGGCTGCTGTGTAGGAACATCTTCATTGGCTGCTGTGTAGGAACAGTCTCATTGGCTGCTGTGTCTATCTATCTATCTATCTATCTATCTATCTATCTATCTATCTATCTATCTATCTATCTATCTATCTATCTATCTATCTATCTATCTATATGTCTCTATCTCTATCTATCTATCCAGTGACTCTCAGGGCGGCGCGGCCCCCTTTTATACCCTTCCTGGACGATGAAGATGTTCCTGCACATGAAGATGTTCCTACACAGCAGCCATTGAGGATGTTCCTACACAGCAGCCAATGAAAATGTTCCTACACAGCAGCCAGATTGTGACATCACAGAGCATCCCTGTGATGTCACAATCTGGCTGCTGTGTAAGAACATTTTCATTGGCTGCTGTGTAGGAACATCCTCAATGGCTGCTGTGTAGGAACATCTTCATTGGCTGCTGTGTAGGAACAGTCTCATTGGCTGCTGTGTCTATCTATCTATCTATCTATCTATCTATCTATCTATCTATCTATATGTCTCTATCTCTATCTATCTATCTAGTGACTCTCAGGGCGGCACGGCCCCCTTTTATACCCTTCCTGGACGATGAAGATGTTCCTGCACATGAAGATGTTCCTACACAGCAGCCATTGAGGATGTTCCTACACAGCAGCCAATGAAAATGTTCCTACACAGCAGCCAGATTGTGACATCACAGAGCATCCCTGTGATGTCACAATCTGGCTGCTGTGTAAGAACATTTTCATTGGCTGCTGTGTAGGAACATCCTCAATGGCTGCTGTGTAGGAACATCTTCATTGGCTGCTGTGTAGGAACAGTCTCATTGGCTGCTGTGTCTATCTATCTATCTATCTATCTATCTATCTATCTATCTATCTATCTATCTATCTATCTATCTATATGTCTCTATCTCTATCTATCTATCTATCTATCTAGTGACTCTCAGGGCGGCGCGGCCCCCTTTTATACCCTTCCTGGACGATGAAGATGTTCCTGCACATGAAGATGTTCCTACACAGCAGCCATTGAGGATGTTCCTACACAGCAGCCAATGAAAATGTTCCTACACAGCAGCCAGATTGTGACATCACAGAGCATCCCTGTGATGTCACAATCTGGCTGCTGTGTAAGAACATTTTCATTGGCTGCTGTGTAGGAACATCCTCAATGGCTGCTGTGTAGGAACATCTTCATTGGCTGCTGTGTAGGAACAGTCTCATTGGCTGCTGTGTCTATCTATCTATCTATCTATCTATCTATCTATCTATCTATCTATCTATCTATCTATCTATCTATCTATCTATCTATCTATCTATCTATCTATCTATCTATATGTCTCTATCTCTATCTATCTATCTATCTAGTGACTCTCAGGGCGGCGCGGCCCCCTTTTATACCCTTCCTGGACGATGAAGATGTTCCTGCACATGAAGATGTTCCTACACAGCAGCCATTGAGGATGTTCCTACACAGCAGCCAATGAAAATGTTCCTACACAGCAGCCAGATTGTGACATCACAGAGCATCCCTGTGATGTCACAATCTGGCTGCTGTGTAAGAACATTTTCATTGGCTGCTGTGTAGGAACATCCTCAATGGCTGCTGTGTAGGAACATCTTCATTGGCTGCTGTGTAGGAACAGTCTCATTGGCTGCTGTGTCTATCTATCTATCTATCTATCTATCTATCTATCTATCTATCTATCTATCTATCTATCTATCTATCTATCTATCTATCTATCTATCTATCTATATGTCTCTATCTCTATCTATCCATCTAGTGACTCTCAGGGCGGCGCGGCCCCCTTTTATACCCTTCCTGGACGATGAAGATGTTCCTGCACATGAAGATGTTCCTACACAGCAGCCATTGAGGATGTTCCTACACAGCAGCCAATGAAAATGTTCCTACACAGCAGCCAGATTGTGACATCACAGAGCATCCCTGTGATGTCACAATCTGGCTGCTGTGTAAGAACATTTTCATTGGCTGCTGTGTAGGAACATCCTCAATGGCTGCTGTGTAGGAACATCTTCATTGGCTGCTGTGTAGGAACAGTCTCATTGGCTGCTGTGTCTATCTATCTATCTATCTATCTATCTATCTATCTATCTATCTATCTATCTATCTATCTATCTATCTATCTATCTATCTATCTATATGTCTCTATCTCTATCTATCTATCCAGTGACTCTCAGGGCGGCGCGGCCCCCTTTTATACCCTTCCTGGACGATGAAGATGTTCCTGCACATGAAGATGTTCCTACACAGCAGCCATTGAGAATGTTCCTACACAGCAGCCAATGAAAATGTTCCTACACAGCAGCCAGATTGTGACATCACAGAGCATCCCTGTGATGTCACAATCTGGCTGCTGTGTAAGAACATTTTCATTGGCTGCTGTGTAGGAACATCCTCAATGGCTGCTGTGTAGGAACATCTTCATTGGCTGCTGTGTAGGAACAGTCTCATTGGCTGCTGTGTCTATCTATCTATCTATCTATCTATCTATCTATCTATCTATCTATCTATATGTCTCTATCTCTATCTATCTATCTATCTAGTGACTCTCAGGGCGGCGCGGCCCCCTTTTATACCCTTCCTGGACGATGAAGATGTTCCTGCACATGAAGATGTTCCTACACAGCAGCCATTGAGGATGTTCCTACACAGCAGCCAATGAAAATGTTCCTACACAGCAGCAAGATTGTGACATCACAGAGCATCCCTGTGATGTCACAATCTGGCTGCTGTGTAAGAACATTTTCATTGGCTGCTGTGTAGGAACATCCTCAATGGCTGCTGTGTAGGAACATCTTCATTGGCTGCTGTGTAGGAACAGTCTCATTGGCTGCTGTGTCTATCTATCTATCTATCTATCTATCTATCTATCTATCTATCTATCTATCTATCTATCTATCTATCTATCTATCTATCTATCTATCTATATGTCTCTATCTCTATCTATCTATCTATCTAGTGACTCTCAGGGCGGCGCGGCCCCCTTTTATACCCTTCCTGGACGATGAAGATGTTCCTGCACATGAAGATGTTCCTACACAGCAGCCATTGAGGATGTTCCTACACAGCAGCCAATGAAAATGTTCCTACACAGCAGCCAGATTGTGACATCACAGAGCATCCCTGTGATGTCACAATCTGGCTGCTGTGTAAGAACATTTTCATTGGCTGCTGTGTAGGAACATCCTCAATGGCTGCTGTGTAGGAACATCTTCATTGGCTGCTGTGTAGGAACAGTCTCATTGGCTGCTGTGTCTATCTATCTATCTATCTATCTATCTATCTATCTATCTATCTATCTATCTATCTATCTATCTATCTATCTATCTATCTATCTATATGTCTCTATCTCTATCTATCTATCTATCCAGTGACTCTCAGGGAGGCGCGGCCCCCTTTTATACCCTTCCTGGACGATGAAGATGTTCCTGCACATGAAGATGTTCCTACACAGCAGCCATTGAGGATGTTCCTACACAGCAGCCAATGAAAATGTTCCTACACAGCAGCCAGAT
This sequence comes from Borostomias antarcticus, assembly GCF_949987555.1. Taxonomy (NCBI): domain Eukaryota; kingdom Metazoa; phylum Chordata; class Actinopteri; order Stomiiformes; family Stomiidae; genus Borostomias; species Borostomias antarcticus. Next base: position 428,539 of record NW_028175795.1, read on the forward strand.
TGTGACATCACAGAGCATCCCTGTGATGTCACAATCTGGCTGCTGTGTAAGAACATTTTCATTGGCTGCTGTGTAGGAACATCCTCAATGGCTGCTGTGTAGGAACATCTTCATTGGCTGCTGTGTAGGAACAGTCTCATTGGCTGCTGTGTCTATCTATCTATCTATCTATCTATCTATCTATCTATCTATCTATCTATCTATCTATCTATCTATCTATCTATATGTCTCTATCTCTATCTATCTATCCAGTGACTCTCAGGGCGGCGCGGCCCCCTTTTATACCCTTCCTGGACGATGAAGATGTTCCTGCACATGAAGATGTTCCTACACAGCAGCCATTGAGGATGTTCCTACACAGCAGCCAATGAAAATGTTCCTACACAGCAGCCAGATTGTGACATCACAGAGCATCCCTGTGATGTCACAATCTGGCTGCTGTGTAAGAACATTTTCATTGGCTGCTGTGTAGGAACATCCTCAATGGCTGCTGTGTAGGAACATCTTCATTGGCTGCTGTGTAGGAACAGTCTCATTGGCTGCTGTGTCTATCTATCCATCTATCTATCTATCTATGTATCTATCTATGTATATATCTATCTATCTATCTATCTATCTATCTATCTATATGTCTCTATCTCTATCTATCTATCTAGTGACTCTCAGGGCGGCGCGGCCCCCTTTTATACCCTTCCTGGACGATGAAGATGTTCCTGCACATGAAGATGTTCCTACACAGCAGCCATTGAGGATGTTCCTACACAGCAGCCAATGAAAATGTTCCTACACAGCAGCCAGATTGTGACATCACAGAGCATCCCTGTGATGTCACAATCTGGCTGCTGTGTAAGAACATTTTCATTGGCTGCTGTGTAGGAACATCCTCAATGGCTGCTGTGTAGGAACATCTTCATTGGCTGCTGTGTAGGAACAGTCTCATTGGCTGCTGTGTCTATCTATCTATCTATCTATCTATCTATCTATCTATCTATCTATCTATCTATATGTCTCTATCTCTATCTATCTATCTAGTGACTCTCAGGGCGGCGCGGCCCCCTTTTATACCCTTCCTGGACGATGAAGATGTTCCTGCACATGAAGATGTTCCTACACAGCAGCCATTGAGGATGTTCCTACACAGCAGCCAATGAAAATGTTCCTACACAGCAGCCAGATTGTGACATCACAGAGCATCCCTGTGATGTCACAATCTGGCTGCTGTGTAAGAACATTTTCATTGGCTGCTGTGTAGGAACATCCTCAATGGCTGCTGTGTAGGAACATCTTCATTGGCTGCTGTGTAGGAACAGTCTCATTGGCTGCTGTGTCTATCTATCTATCTATCTATCTATCTATCTATCTATCTATCTATCTATCTATCTATCTATCTATCTATATGTCTCTATCTCTATCTATCTATCTATCTAGTGACTCTCAGGGCGGCGCGGCCCCCTTTTATACCCTTCCTGGACGATGAAGATGTTCCTGCACATGAAGATGTTCCTACACAGCAGCCATTGAGGATGTTCCTACACAGCAGCCAATGAAAATGTTCCTACACAGCAGCCAGATTGTGACATCACAGAGCATCCCTGTGATGTCACAATCTGGCTGCTGTGTAAGAACATTTTCATTGGCTGCTGTGTAGGAACATCCTCAATGGCTGCTGTGTAGGAACATCTTCATTGGCTGCTGTGTAGGAACAGTCTCATTGGCTGCTGTGTCTATCTATCTATCTATCTATCTATCTATCTATCTATCTATCTATCTATCTATCTATCTATCTATCTATCTATATGTCTCTATCTCTATCTATCCATCTAGTGACTCTCAGGGCGGCGCGGCCCCCTTTTATACCCTTCCTGGACGATGAAGATGTTCCTGCACATGAAGATGTTCCTACACAGCAGCCATTGAGGATGTTCCTACACAGCAGCCAATGAAAATGTTCCTACACAGCAGCCAGATTGTGACATCACAGAGCATCCCTGTGATGTCACAATCTGGCTGCTGTGTAAGAACATTTTCATTGGCTGCTGTGTAGGAACATCCTCAATGGCTGCTGTGTAGGAACATCTTCATTGGCTGCTGTGTAGGAACAGTCTCATTGGCTGCTGTGTCTATCTATCTATCTATCTATCTATCTATCTATCTATCTATCTATCTATCTATCTATCTATCTATCTATCTATCTATCTATCTATCTATCTATATGTCTCTATCTCTATCTATCTATCTATCTATCTAGTGACTCTCAGGGCGGCGCGGCCCCCTTTTATACCCTTCCTGGACGATGAAGATGTTCCTGCACATGAAGATGTTCCTACACAGCAGCCATTGAGGATGTTCCTACACAGCAGCCAATGAAAATGTTCCTACACAGCAGCCAGATTGTGACATCACAGAGCATCCCTGTGATGTCACAATCTGGCTGCTGTGTAAGAACATTTTCATTGGCTGCTGTGTAGGAACATCCTCAATGGCTGCTGTGTAGGAACATCTTCATTGGCTGCTGTGTAGGAACAGTCTCATTGGCTGCTGTGTCTATCTATCTATCTATCTATCTATCTATCTATCTATCTATCTATCTATCTATCTATCTATCTATCTATCTATCTATCTATCTATCTATATGTCTCTATCTCTATCTATCTATCTATCTAGTGACTCTCAGGGCGGCGCGGCCCCCTTTTATACCCTTCCTGGACGATGAAGATGTTCCTGCACATGAAGATGTTCCTACACAGCAGCCATTGAGGATGTTCCTACACAGCAGCCAATGAAAATGTTCCTACACAGCAGCCAGATTGTGACATCACAGAGCATCCCTGTGATGTCACAATCTGGCTGCTGTGTAAGAACATTTTCATTGGCTGCTGTGTAGGAACATCCTCAATGGCTGCTGTGTAGGAACATCTTCATTGGCTGCTGTGTAGGAACAGTCTCATTGGCTGCTGTGTCTATCTATCTATCTATCTATCTATCTATCTATCTATCTATCTATCTATCTATCTATCTATCTATCTATCTATCTATCTATCTATCTATCTATCTATCTATCTATCTATCTATCTATCTATCTATCTATATGTCTCTATCTCTATCTATCCATCTAGTGACTCTCAGGGCGGCGCGGCCCCCTTTTATACCCTTCCTGGACGATGAAGATGTTCCTGCACATGAAGATGTTCCTACACAGCAGCCATTGAGGATGTTCCTACACAGCAGCCAATGAAAATGTTCCTACACAGCAGCCAGATTGTGACATCACAGAGCATCCCTGTGATGTCACAATCTGGCTGCTGTGTAAGAACATTTTCATTGGCTGCTGTGTAGGAACATCCTCAATGGCTGCTGTGTAGGAACATCTTCATTGGCTGCTGTGTAGGAACAGTCTCATTGGCTGCTGTGTCTATCTATCTATCTATCTATCTATCTATCTATCTATCTATCTATCTATCTATCTATCTATCTATCTATCTATCTATCTATATGTCTCTATCTCTATCTATCTATCTATCTAGTGACTCTCAGGGCGGCGCGGCCCCCTTTTATACCCTTCCTGGACGATGAAGATGTTCCTGCACATGAAGATGTTCCTACACAGCAGCCATTGAGGATGTTCCTACACAGCAGCCAATGAAAATGTTCCTACACAGCAGCCAGATTGTGACATCACAGAGCATCCCTGTGATGTCACAATCTGGCTGCTGTGTAAGAACATTTTCATTGGCTGCTGTGTAGGAACATCCTCAATGGCTGCTGTGTAGGAACATCTTCATTGGCTGCTGTGTAGGAACAGTCTCATTGGCTGCTGTGTCTATCTATCTATCTATCTATCTATCTATCTATCTATCTATCTATCTATCTATATGTCTCTATCTCTATCTATCCATCTAGTGACTCTCAGGGCGGCGCGGCCCCCTTTTATACCCTTCCTGGACGATGAAGATGTTCCTGCACATGAAGATGTTCCTACACAGCAGCCATTGAGGATGTTCCTACACAGCAGCCAATGAAAATGTTCCTACACAGCAGCCAGATTGTGACATCACAGAGCATCCCTGTGATGTCACAATCTGGCTGCTGTGTAAGAACATTTTCATTGGCTGCTGTGTAGGAACATCCTCAATGGCTGCTGTGTAGGAACATCTTCATTGGCTGCTGTGTAGGAACAGTCTCATTGGCTGCTGTGTCTATCTATCTATCTATCTATCTATCTATCTATCTATCTATCTATCTATCTATCTATCTATCTATCTATCTATCTATCTATCTATCTATCTATCTATATGTCTCTATCTCTATCTATCTATCCAGTGACTCTCAGGGCGGCGCGGCCCCCTTTTATACCCTTCCTGGACGATGAAGATGTTCCTGCACATGAAGATGTTCCTACACAGCAGCCATTGAGGATGTTCCTACACAGCAGCCAATGAAAATGTTCCTACACAGCAGCCAGATTGTGACATCACAGAGCATCCCTGTGATGTCACAATCTGGCTGCTGTGTAAGAACATTTTCATTGGCTGCTGTGTAGGAACATCCTCAATGGCTGCTGTGTAGGAACATCTTCATTGGCTGCTGTGTAGGAACAGTCTCATTGGCTGCTGTGTCTATCTATCTATCTATCTATCTATCTATCTATCTATCTATCTATCTATCTATCTATCTATCTATCTATCTATCTATCTATCTATCTATCTATATGTCTCTATCTCTATCTATCTATCTAGTGACTCTCAGGGCGGCACGGCCCCCTTTTATACCCTTCCTGGACGATGAAGATGTTCCTGCACATGAAGATGTTCCTACACAGCAGCCATTGAGGATGTTCCTACACAGCAGCCAATGAAAATGTTCCTACACAGCAGCCAGATTGTGACATCACAGAGCATCCCTGTGATGTCACAATCTGGCTGCTGTGTAAGAACATTTTCATTGGCTGCTGTGTAGGAACATCCTCAATGGCTGCTGTGTAGGAACATCTTCATTGGCTGCTGTGTAGGAACAGTCTCATTGGCTGCTGTGTCTATCTATCTATCTATCTATCTATCTATCTATCTATCTATCTATCTATCTATCTATCTATCTATATGTCTCTATCTCTATCTATCTATCTATCTATCTAGTGACTCTCAGGGCGGCGCGGCCCCCTTTTATACCCTTCCTGGACGATGAAGATGTTCCTGCACATGAAGATGTTCCTACACAGCAGCCATTGAGGATGTTCCTACACAGCAGCCAATGAAAATGTTCCTACACAGCAGCCAGATTGTGACATCACAGAGCATCCCTGTGATGTCACAATCTGGCTGCTGTGTAAGAACATTTTCATTGGCTGCTGTGTAGGAACATCCTCAATGGCTGCTGTGTAGGAACATCTTCATTGGCTGCTGTGTAGGAACAGTCTCATTGGCTGCTGTGTCTATCTATCTATCTATCTATCTATCTATCTATCTATCTATCTATCTATCTATCTATCTATCTATCTATCTATCTATCTATCTATCTATCTATCTATCTATATGTCTCTATCTCTATCTATCTATCTATCTAGTGACTCTCAGGGCGGCGCGGCCCCCTTTTATACCCTTCCTGGACGATGAAGATGTTCCTGCACATGAAGATGTTCCTACACAGCAGCCATTGAGGATGTTCCTACACAGCAGCCAATGAAAATGTTCCTACACAGCAGCCAGATTGTGACATCACAGAGCATCCCTGTGATGTCACAATCTGGCTGCTGTGTAAGAACATTTTCATTGGCTGCTGTGTAGGAACATCCTCAATGGCTGCTGTGTAGGAACATCTTCATTGGCTGCTGTGTAGGAACAGTCTCATTGGCTGCTGTGTCTATCTATCTATCTATCTATCTATCTATCTATCTATCTATCTATCTATCTATCTATCTATCTATCTATCTATCTATCTATCTATCTATCTATCTATCTATCTATCTATCTATCTATCTATCTATCTATCTATCTATCTATCTATCTATCTATATGTCTCTATCTCTATCTATCCATCTAGTGACTCTCAGGGCGGCGCGGCCCCCTTTTATACCCTTCCTGGACGATGAAGATGTTCCTGCACATGAAGATGTTCCTACACAGCAGCCATTGAGGATGTTCCTACACAGCAGCCAATGAAAATGTTCCTACACAGCAGCCAGATTGTGACATCACAGAGCATCCCTGTGATGTCACAATCTGGCTGCTGTGTAAGAACATTTTCATTGGCTGCTGTGTAGGAACATCCTCAATGGCTGCTGTGTAGGAACATCTTCATTGGCTGCTGTGTAGGAACAGTCTCATTGGCTGCTGTGTCTATCTATCTATCTATCTATCTATCTATCTATCTATCTATCTATCTATCTATCTATCTATCTATCTATCTATCTATCTATCTATCTATATGTCTCTATCTCTATCTATCTATCCAGTGACTCTCAGGGCGGCGCGGCCCCCTTTTATACCCTTCCTGGACGATGAAGATGTTCCTGCACATGAAGATGTTCCTACACAGCAGCCATTGAGGATGTTCCTACACAGCAGCCAATGAAAATGTTCCTACACAGCAGCCAGATTGTGACATCACAGAGCATCCCTGTGATGTCACAATCTGGCTGCTGTGTAAGAACATTTTCATTGGCTGCTGTGTAGGAACATCCTCAATGGCTGCTGTGTAGGAACATCTTCATTGGCTGCTGTGTAGGAACAGTCTCATTGGCTGCTGTGTCTATCTATCTATCTATCTATCTATCTATCTATCTATCTATCTATCTATCTATCTATCTATCTATCTATCTATCTATCTATCTATCTATCTATCTATCTCTATCTATCTATCTAGTGACTCTCAGGGCGGCACGGCCCCCTTTTATACCCTTCCTGGACGATGAAGATGTTCCTGCACATGAAGATGTTCCTACACAGCAGCCATTGAGGATGTTCCTACACAGCAGCCAATGAAAATGTTCCTACACAGCAGCCAGATTGTGACATCACAGAGCATCCCTGTGATGTCACAATCTGGCTGCTGTGTAAGAACATTTTCATTGGCTGCTGTGTAGGAACATCCTCAATGGCTGCTGTGTAGGAACATCTTCATTGGCTGCTGTGTAGGAACAGTCTCATTGGCTGCTGTGTCTATCTATCTATCTATCTATCTATCTATCTATCTATCTATCTATCTATCTATCTATCTATCTATATGTCTCTATCTCTATCTATCTATCTATCTATCTATCTAGTGACTCTCAGGGCGGCGCGGCCCCCTTTTATACCCTTCCTGGACGATGAAGATGTTCCTGCACATGAAGATGTTCCTACACAGCAGCCATTGAGAATGTTCCTACACAGCAGCCAATGAAAATGTTCCTACACAGCAGCCAGATTGTGACATCACAGAGCATCCCTGTGATGTCACAATCTGGCTGCTGTGTAAGAACATTTTCATTGGCTGCTGTGTAGGAACATCCTCAATGGCTGCTGTGTAGGAACATCTTCATTGGCTGCTGTGTAGGAACAGTCTCTTTGGCTGCTGTGTCTATCTATCTATCTATCTATCTATCTATCTATCTATCTATCTATCTATCTATCTATCTATCTATCTATCTATCTATCTATCTATCTATATATCTATATATCTATCTATCTATCTATCTATCTATCTATCTATCTATCTATCTATCTATCTATATGTCTCTATCTCTATCTATCTAGTGACTCTCAGGGCGGCGCGGCCCCCTTTTATACCCTTCCTGGACGATGAAGATGTTCCTGCACATGAAGATGTTCCTACACAGCAGCCATTGAGGATGTTCCTACACAGCAGCCAATGAAAATGTTCCTACACAGCAGCCAGATTGTGACATCACAGAGCATCCCTGTGATGTCACAATCTGGCTGCTGTGTAAGAACATTTTCATTGGCTGCTGTGTAGGAACATCCTCAATGGCTGCTGTGTAGGAACATCTTCATTGGCTGCTGTGTAGGAACAGTCTCATTGGCTGCTGTGTCTATCTATCTATCTATCTATCTATCTATCTATCTATCTATCTATCTATCTATCTATCTATCTATCTATCTATCTATCTATCTATCTATCTATCTATCTATCTATCTATCTATCTATCTATATGTCTCTATCTCTATCTATCTATCTAGTGACTCTCAGGGCGGCACGGCCCCCTTTTATACCCTTCCTGGACGATGAAGATGTTCCTGCACATGAAGATGTTCCTACACAGCAGCCATTGAGGATGTTCCTACACAGCAGCCAATGAAAATGTTCCTACACAGCAGCCAGATTGTGACATCACAGAGCATCCCTGTGATGTCACAATCTGGCTGCTGTGTAAGAACATTTTCATTGGCTGCTGTGTAGGAACATCCTCAATGGCTGCTGTGTAGGAACATCTTCATTGGCTGCTGTGTAGGAACAGTCTCATTGGCTGCTGTGTCTATCTATCTATCTATCTATCTATCTATCTATCTATCTATCTATCTATCTATCTATCTATCTATCTATCTATCTATCTATCTATCTATCTATCTATCTATCTATCTATATGTCTCTATCTCTATCTATCTATCTATCTAGTGACTCTCAGGGCGGCGCGGCCCCCTTTTATACCCTTCCTGGACGATGAAGATGTTCCTGCACATGAAGATGTTCCTACACAGCAGCCATTGAGGATGTTCCTACACAGCAGCCAATGAAAATGTTCCTACACAGCAGCCAGATTGTGACATCACAGAGCATCCCTGTGATGTCACAATCTGGCTGCTGTGTAAGAACATTTTCATTGGCTGCTGTGTAGGAACATCCTCAATGGCTGCTGTGTAGGAACATCTTCATTGGCTGCTGTGTAGGAACAGTCTCATTGGCTGCTGTGTCTATCTATCTATCTATCTATCTATCTATATGTCTCTATCTCTATCTATCTATCTATCTATCTAGTGACTCTCAGGGCGGCGCGGCCCCCTTTTATACCCTTCCTGGACGATGAAGATGTTCCTGCACATGAAGATGTTCCTACACAGCAGCCATTGAGGATGTTCCTACACAGCAGCCAATGAAAATGTTCCTACACAGCAGCAAGATTGTGACATCACAGAGCATCCCTGTGATGTCACAATCTGGCTGCTGTGTAAGAACATTTTCATTGGCTGCTGTGTAGGAACATCCTCAATGGCTGCTGTGTAGGAACATCTTCATTGGCTGCTGTGTAGGAACAGTCTCATTGGCTGCTGTGTCTATCTATCTATCTATCTATCTATCTATCTATCTATCTATCTATCTATCTATCTATATGTCTCTATCTCTATCTATCTATCTATCTATCTAGTGACTCTCAGGGCGGCGCGGCCCCCTTTTATACCCTTCCTGGACGATGAAGATGTTCCTGCACATGAAGATGTTCCTACACAGCAGCCATTGAGGATGTTCCTACACAGCAGCCAATGAAAATGTTCCTACACAGCAGCCAGATTGTGACATCACAGAGCATCCCTGTGATGTCACAATCTGGCTGCTGTGTAAGAACATTTTCATTGGCTGCTGTGTAGGAACATCCTCAATGGCTGCTGTGTAGGAACATCTTCATTGGCTGCTGTGTAGGAACAGTCTCATTGGCTGCTGTGTCTATCTATCTATCTATCTATCTATCTATCTATCTATCTATCTATCTATCTATCTATCTATCTATCTATCTATCTATCTATCTATCTATCTATATGTCTCTATCTCTATCTATCTATCTATCTATCTAGTGACTCTCAGGGCGGCGCGGCCCCCTTTTATACCCTTCCTGGACGATGAAGATGTTCCTGCACATGAAGATGTTCCTACACAGCAGCCATTGAGGATGTTCCTACACAGCAGCCAATGAAAATGTTCCTACACAGCAGCCAGATTGTGACATCACAGAGCATCCCTGTGATGTCACAATCTGGCTGCTGTGTAAGAACATTTTCATTGGCTGCTGTGTAGGAACATCCTCAATGGCTGCTGTGTAGGAACATCTTCATTGGCTGCTGTGTAGGAACAGTCTCTTTGGCTGCTGTGTCTATCTATCTATCTATCTATCTATCTATCTATCTATCTATCTATCTATCTATCTATCTATATATCTATATATCTATCTATCTATCTATCTATCTATCTATCTATCTATCTATCTATCTATCTATCTATCTATCTATATGTCTCTATCTCTATCTATCTAGTGACTCTCAGGGCGGCGCGGCCCCCTTTTATACCCTTCCTGGACGATGAAGATGTTCCTGCACATGAAGATGTTCCTACACAGCAGCCATTGAGGATGTTCCTACACAGCAGCCAATGAAAATGTTCCTACACAGCAGCCAGATTGTGACATCACAGAGCATCCCTGTGATGTCACAATCTGGCTGCTGTGTAAGAACATTTTCATTGGCTGCTGTGTAGGAACATCCTCAATGGCTGCTGTGTAGGAACATCTTCATTGGCTGCTGTGTAGGAACAGTCTCATTGGCTGCTGTGTCTATCTATCTATCTATCTATCTATCTATCTATATATCTATCTATCTATCTATCTATCTATCTATCTATCTATCTATCTATCTATCTATCTATCTATCTATCTATCTATCTATCTATATGTCTCTATCTCTATCTATCTATCTAGTGACTCTCAGGGCGGCACGGCCCCCTTTTATACCCTTCCTGGACGATGAAGATGTTCCTGCACATGAAGATGTTCCTACACAGCAGCCATTGAGGATGTTCCTACACAGCAGCCAATGAAAATGTTCCTACACAGCAGCCAGATTGTGACATCACAGAGCATCCCTGTGATGTCACAATCTGGCTGCTGTGTAAGAACATTTTCATTGGCTGCTGTGTAGGAACATCCTCAATGGCTGCTGTGTAGGAACATCTTCATTGGCTGCTGTGTAGGAACAGTCTCATTGGCTGCTGTGTCTATCTATCTATCTATCTATCTATCTATCTATCTATCTATCTATCTATCTATCTATCTATCTATCTATCTATCTATCTATCTATCTATCTATCTATCTATCTATCTATCTATATGTCTCTATCTCTATCTATCTATCTATCTAGTGACTCTCAGGGCGGCGCGGCCCCCTTTTATACCCTTCCTGGACGATGAAGATGTTCCTGCACATGAAGATGTTCCTACACAGCAGCCATTGAGGATGTTCCTACACAGCAGCCAATGAAAATGTTCCTACACAGCAGCCAGATTGTGACATCACAGAGCATCCCTGTGATGTCACAATCTGGCTGCTGTGTAAGAACATTTTCATTGGCTGCTGTGTAGGAACATCCTCAATGGCTGCTGTGTAGGAACATCTTCATTGGCTGCTGTGTAGGAACAGTCTCATTGGCTGCTGTGTCTATCTATCTATCTATCTATCTATCTATATGTCTCTATCTCTATCTATCTATCTATCTATCTAGTGACTCTCAGGGCGGCGCGGCCCCCTTTTATACCCTTCCTGGACGATGAAGATGTTCCTGCACATGAAGATGTTCCTACACAGCAGCCATTGAGGATGTTCCTACACAGCAGCCAATGAAAATGTTCCTACACAGCAGCAAGATTGTGACATCACAGAGCATCCCTGTGATGTCACAATCTGGCTGCTGTGTAAGAACATTTTCATTGGCTGCTGTGTAGGAACATCCTCAATGGCTGCTGTGTAGGAACATCTTCATTGGCTGCTGTGTAGGAACAGTCTCATTGGCTGCTGTGTCTATCTATCTATCTATCTATCTATCTATCTATCTATCTATCTATCTATCTATCTATCTATCTATCTATCTATCTATCTATCTATCTATCTATATGTCTCTATCTCTATCTATCTATCTATCTATCTAGTGACTCTCAGGGCGGCGCGGCCCCCTTTTATACCCTTCCTGGACGATGAAGATGTTCCTGCACATGAAGATGTTCCTACACAGCAGCCATTGAGGATGTTCCTACACAGCAGCCAATGAAAATGTTCCTACACAGCAGCCAGATTGTGACATCACAGAGCATCCCTGTGATGTCACAATCTGGCTGCTGTGTAAGAACATTTTCATTGGCTGCTGTGTAGGAACATCCTCAATGGCTGCTGTGTAGGAACATCTTCATTGGCTGCTGTGTAGGAACAGTCTCATTGGCTGCTGTGTCTATCTATCTATCTATCTATCTATCTATCTATATATCTATCTATCTATCTATCTATCTATCTATCTATCTATCTATCTATCTATCTATCTATCTATCTATCTATCTATCTATATGTCTCTATCTCTATCTATCTATCTAGTGACTCTCAGGGCGGCACGGCCCCCTTTTATACCCTTCCTGGACGATGAAGATGTTCCTGCACATGAAGATGTTCCTACACAGCAGCCATTGAGGATGTTCCTACACAGCAGCCAATGAAAATGTTCCTACACAGCAGCCAGATTGTGACATCACAGAGCATCCCTGTGATGTCACAATCTGGCTGCTGTGTAAGAACATTTTCATTGGCTGCTGTGTAGGAACATCCTCAATGGCTGCTGTGTAGGAACATCTTCATTGGCTGCTGTGTAGGAACAGTCTCATTGGCTGCTGTGTCTATCTATCTATCTATCTATCTATCTATCTATCTATCTATCTATCTATCTATCTATCTATCTATCTATCTATCTATCTATCTATCTATCTATCTATCTATCTATCTATCTATATGTCTCTATCTCTATCTATCTATCTATCTAGTGACTCTCAGGGCGGCGCGGCCCCCTTTTATACCCTTCCTGGACGATGAAGATGTTCCTGCACATGAAGATGTTCCTACACAGCAGCCATTGAGGATGTTCCTACACAGCAGCCAATGAAAATGTTCCTACACAGCAGCCAGATTGTGACATCACAGAGCATCCCTGTGATGTCACAATCTGGCTGCTGTGTAAGAACATTTTCATTGGCTGCTGTGTAGGAACATCCTCAATGGCTGCTGTGTAGGAACATCTTCATTGGCTGCTGTGTAGGAACAGTCTCATTGGCTGCTGTGTCTATCTATCTATCTATCTATCTATCTATATGTCTCTATCTCTATCTATCTATCTATCTATCTAGTGACTCTCAGGGCGGCGCGGCCCCCTTTTATACCCTTCCTGGACGATGAAGATGTTCCTGCACATGAAGATGTTCCTACACAGCAGCCATTGAGGATGTTCCTACACAGCAGCCAATGAAAATGTTCCTACACAGCAGCCAGATTGTGACATCACAGAGCATCCCTGTGATGTCACAATCTGGCTGCTGTGTAAGAACATTTTCATTGGCTGCTGTGTAGGAACATCCTCAATGGCTGCTGTGTAGGAACATCTTCATTGGCTGCTGTGTAGGAACAGTCTCATTGGCTGCTGTGTCTATCTATCTATCTATCTATCTATCTATCTATCTATCTATCTATCTATCTATCTATCTATATGTCTCTATCTCTATCTATCTATCTATCTATCTAGTGACTCTCAGGGCGGCGCGGCCCCCTTTTATACCCTTCCTGGACGATGAAGATGTTCCTGCACATGAAGATGTTCCTACACAGCAGCCATTGAGGATGTTCCTACACAGCAGCCAATGAAAATGTTCCTACACAGCAGCCAGATTGTGACATCACAGAGCATCCCTGTGATGTCACAATCTGGCTGCTGTGTAAGAACATTTTCATTGGCTGCTGTGTAGGAACATCCTCAATGGCTGCTGTGTAGGAACATCTTCATTGGCTGCTGTGTAGGAACAGTCTCATTGGCTGCTGTGTCTATCTATCTATCTATCTATCTATCTATCTATCTATCTATCTATCTATCTATCTATCTATCTATCTATCTATCTATCTATCTATCTATCTATATGTCTCTATCTCTATCTATCTATCTATCTAGTGACTCTCAGGGCGGCGCGGCCCCCTTTTATACCCTTCCTGGACGATGAAGATGTTCCTGCACATGAAGATGTTCCTACACAGCAGCCATTGAGGATGTTCCTACACAGCAGCCAATGAAAATGTTCCTACACAGCAGCCAGATTGTGACATCACAGAGCATCCCTGTGATGTCACAATCTGGCTGCTGTGTAAGAACATTTTCATTGGCTGCTGTGTAGGAACATCCTCAATGGCTGCTGTGTAGGAACATCTTCATTGGCTGCTGTGTAGGAACAGTCTCATTGGCTGCTGTGTCTATCTATCTATCTATCTATCTATCTATCTATCTATCTATCTATCTATCTATCTATCTATCTATCTATCTATCTATCTATCTATCTATCTATCTATCTATCTATCTATCTATCTATCTATCTATCTATATGTCTCTATCTCTATCTATCCATCTAGTGACTCTCAGGGCGGCGCGGCCCCCTTTTATACCCTTCCTGGACGATGAAGATGTTCCTGCACATGAAGATGTTCCTACACAGCAGCCATTGAGGATGTTCCTACACAGCAGCCAATGAAAATGTTCCTACACAGCAGCCAGATTGTGACATCACAGAGCATCCCTGTGATGTCACAATCTGGCTGCTGTGTAAGAACATTTTCATTGGCTGCTGTGTAGGAACATCCTCAATGGCTGCTGTGTAGGAACATCTTCATTGGCTGCTGTGTAGGAACAGTCTCATTGGCTGCTGTGTCTATCTATCTATCTATCTATCTATCTATCTATCTATCTATCTATCTATCTATCTATCTATCTATCTATCTATCTATCTATCTATCTATCTATCTATCTATCTATCTATCTATATGTCTCTATCTCTATCTATCTATCCAGTGACTCTCAGGGCGGCGCGGCCCCCTTTTATACCCTTCCTGGACGATGAAGATGTTCCTGCACATGAAGATGTTCCTACACAGCAGCCATTGAGGATGTTCCTACACAGCAGCCAATGAAAATGTTCCTACACAGCAGCCAGATTGTGACATCACAGAGCATCCCTGTGATGTCACAATCTGGCTGCTGTGTAAGAACATTTTCATTGGCTGCTGTGTAGGAACATCCTCAATGGCTGCTGTGTAGGAACATCTTCATTGGCTGCTGTGTAGGAACAGTCTCATTGGCTGCTGTGTCTATCTATCTATCTATCTATCTATCTATCTATCTATCTATCTATCTATCTATCTATCTATCTATCTATCTATCTATCTATCTATCTATCTATCTATCTATCTATCTCTATCTATCTATCTAGTGACTCTCAGGGCGGCACGGCCCCCTTTTATACCCTTCCTGGACGATGAAGATGTTCCTGCACATGAAGATGTTCCTACACAGCAGCCATTGAGGATGTTCCTACACAGCAGCCAATGAAAATGTTCCTACACAGCAGCCAGATTGTGACATCACAGAGCATCCCTGTGATGTCACAATCTGGCTGCTGTGTAAGAACATTTTCATTGGCTGCTGTGTAGGAACATCCTCAATGGCTGCTGTGTAGGAACATCTTCATTGGCTGCTGTGTAGGAACAGTCTCATTGGCTGCTGTGTCTATCTATCTATCTATCTATCTATCTATCTATCTATCTATCTATCTATCTATCTATCTATCTATCTATATGTCTCTATCTCTATCTATCTATCTATCTATCTATCTAGTGACTCTCAGGGCGGCGCGGCCCCCTTTTATACCCTTCCTGGACGATGAAGATGTTCCTGCACATGAAGATGTTCCTACACAGCAGCCATTGAGAATGTTCCTACACAGCAGCCAATGAAAATGTTCCTACACAGCAGCCAGATTGTGACATCACAGAGCATCCCTGTGATGTCACAATCTGGCTGCTGTGTAAGAACATTTTCATTGGCTGCTGTGTAGGAACATCCTCAATGGCTGCTGTGTAGGAACATCTTCATTGGCTGCTGTGTAGGAACAGTCTCTTTGGCTGCTGTGTCTATCTATCTATCTATCTATCTATCTATCTATCTATCTATCTATCTATCTATCTATCTATCTATCTATCTATCTATCTATCTATCTATATATCTATATATCTATCTATCTATCTATCTATCTATCTATCTATCTATCTATCTATCTATCTATCTATCTATATGTCTCTATCTCTATCTATCTAGTGACTCTCAGGGCGGCGCGGCCCCCTTTTATACCCTTCCTGGACGATGAAGATGTTCCTGCACATGAAGATGTTCCTACACAGCAGCCATTGAGGATGTTCCTACACAGCAGCCAATGAAAATGTTCCTACACAGCAGCCAGATTGTGACATCACAGAGCATCCCTGTGATGTCACAATCTGGCTGCTGTGTAAGAACATTTTCATTGGCTGCTGTGTAGGAACATCCTCAATGGCTGCTGTGTAGGAACATCTTCATTGGCTGCTGTGTAGGAACAGTCTCATTGGCTGCTGTGTCTATCTATCTATCTATCTATCTATCTATCTATCTATCTATCTATCTATCTATCTATCTATCTATCTATCTATCTATCTATCTATCTATCTATCTATCTATCTATCTATCTATCTATATGTCTCTATCTCTATCTATCTATCTAGTGACTCTCAGGGCGGCACGGCCCCCTTTTATACCCTTCCTGGACGATGAAGATGTTCCTGCACATGAAGATGTTCCTACACAGCAGCCATTGAGGATGTTCCTACACAGCAGCCAATGAAAATGTTCCTACACAGCAGCCAGATTGTGACATCACAGAGCATCCCTGTGATGTCACAATCTGGCTGCTGTGTAAGAACATTTTCATTGGCTGCTGTGTAGGAACATCCTCAATGGCTGCTGTGTAGGAACATCTTCATTGGCTGCTGTGTAGGAACAGTCTCATTGGCTGCTGTGTCTATCTATCTATCTATCTATCTATCTATCTATCTATCTATCTATCTATCTATCTATCTATCTATCTATCTATCTATCTATCTATCTATCTATCTATCTATCTATCTATCTATCTATCTATCTATCTATATGTCTCTATCTCTATCTATCTATCTATCTAGTGACTCTCAGGGCGGCGCGGCCCCCTTTTATACCCTTCCTGGACGATGAAGATGTTCCTGCACATGAAGATGTTCCTACACAGCAGCCATTGAGGATGTTCCTACACAGCAGCCAATGAAAATGTTCCTACACAGCAGCCAGATTGTGACATCACAGAGCATCCCTGTGATGTCACAATCTGGCTGCTGTGTAAGAACATTTTCATTGGCTGCTGTGTAGGAACATCCTCAATGGCTGCTGTGTAGGAACATCTTCATTGGCTGCTGTGTAGGAACAGTCTCATTGGCTGCTGTGTCTATCTATCTATCTATCTATCTATCTATATGTCTCTATCTCTATCTATCTATCTATCTATCTAGTGACTCTCAGGGCGGCGCGGCCCCCTTTTATACCCTTCCTGGACGATGAAGATGTTCCTGCACATGAAGATGTTCCTACACAGCAGCCATTGAGGATGTTCCTACACAGCAGCCAATGAAAATGTTCCTACACAGCAGCAAGATTGTGACATCACAGAGCATCCCTGTGATGTCACAATCTGGCTGCTGTGTAAGAACATTTTCATTGGCTGCTGTGTAGGAACATCCTCAATGGCTGCTGTGTAGGAACATCTTCATTGGCTGCTGTGTAGGAACAGTCTCATTGGCTGCTGTGTCTATCTATCTATCTATCTATCTATCTATCTATCTATCTATCTATCTATCTATCTATATGTCTCTATCTCTATCTATCTATCTATCTATCTAGTGACTCTCAGGGCGGCGCGGCCCCCTTTTATACCCTTCCTGGACGATGAAGATGTTCCTGCACATGAAGATGTTCCTACACAGCAGCCATTGAGGATGTTCCTACACAGCAGCCAATGAAAATGTTCCTACACAGCAGCCAGATTGTGACATCACAGAGCATCCCTGTGATGTCACAATCTGGCTGCTGTGTAAGAACATTTTCATTGGCTGCTGTGTAGGAACATCCTCAATGGCTGCTGTGTAGGAACATCTTCATTGGCTGCTGTGTAGGAACAGTCTCATTGGCTGCTGTGTCTATCTATCTATCTATCTATCTATCTATCTATCTATCTATCTATCTATCTATCTATCTATCTATCTATCTATCTATCTATCTATCTATATGTCTCTATCTCTATCTATCTATCTATCTATCTAGTGACTCTCAGGGCGGCGCGGCCCCCTTTTATACCCTTCCTGGACGATGAAGATGTTCCTGCACATGAAGATGTTCCTACACAGCAGCCATTGAGGATGTTCCTACACAGCAGCCAATGAAAATGTTCCTACACAGCAGCCAGATTGTGACATCACAGAGCATCCCTGTGATGTCACAATCTGGCTGCTGTGTAAGAACATTTTCATTGGCTGCTGTGTAGGAACATCCTCAATGGCTGCTGTGTAGGAACATCTTCATTGGCTGCTGTGTAGGAACAGTCTCTTTGGCTGCTGTGTCTATCTATCTATCTATCTATCTATCTATCTATCTATCTATCTATCTATCTATCTATCTATCTATCTATATATCTATATATCTATCTATCTATCTATCTATCTATCTATCTATCTATCTATCTATCTATCTATCTATCTATCTATCTATATGTCTCTATCTCTATCTATCTAGTGACTCTCAGGGCGGCGCGGCCCCCTTTTATACCCTTCCTGGACGATGAAGATGTTCCTGCACATGAAGATGTTCCTACACAGCAGCCATTGAGGATGTTCCTACACAGCAGCCAATGAAAATGTTCCTACACAGCAGCCAGATTGTGACATCACAGAGCATCCCTGTGATGTCACAATCTGGCTGCTGTGTAAGAACATTTTCATTGGCTGCTGTGTAGGAACATCCTCAATGGCTGCTGTGTAGGAACATCTTCATTGGCTGCTGTGTAGGAACAGTCTCATTGGCTGCTGTGTCTATCTATCTATCTATCTATCTATCTATCTATATATCTATCTATCTATCTATCTATCTATCTATCTATCTATCTATCTATCTATCTATCTATCTATCTATCTATCTATCTATCTATATGTCTCTATCTCTATCTATCTATCTAGTGACTCTCAGGGCGGCACGGCCCCCTTTTATACCCTTCCTGGACGATGAAGATGTTCCTGCACATGAAGATGTTCCTACACAGCAGCCATTGAGGATGTTCCTACACAGCAGCCAATGAAAATGTTCCTACACAGCAGCCAGATTGTGACATCACAGAGCATCCCTGTGATGTCACAATCTGGCTGCTGTGTAAGAACATTTTCATTGGCTGCTGTGTAGGAACATCCTCAATGGCTGCTGTGTAGGAACATCTTCATTGGCTGCTGTGTAGGAACAGTCTCATTGGCTGCTGTGTCTATCTATCTATCTATCTATCTATCTATCTATCTATCTATCTATCTATCTATCTATCTATCTATCTATCTATCTATCTATCTATCTATCTATCTATCTATCTATCTATATGTCTCTATCTCTATCTATCTATCTATCTAGTGACTCTCAGGGCGGCGCGGCCCCCTTTTATACCCTTCCTGGACGATGAAGATGTTCCTGCACATGAAGATGTTCCTACACAGCAGCCATTGAGGATGTTCCTACACAGCAGCCAATGAAAATGTTCCTACACAGCAGCCAGATTGTGACATCACAGAGCATCCCTGTGATGTCACAATCTGGCTGCTGTGTAAGAACATTTTCATTGGCTGCTGTGTAGGAACATCCTCAATGGCTGCTGTGTAGGAACATCTTCATTGGCTGCTGTGTAGGAACAGTCTCATTGGCTGCTGTGTCTATCTATCTATCTATCTATCTATCTATATGTCTCTATCTCTATCTATCTATCTATCTATCTAGTGACTCTCAGGGCGGCGCGGCCCCCTTTTATACCCTTCCTGGACGATGAAGATGTTCCTGCACATGAAGATGTTCCTACACAGCAGCCATTGAGGATGTTCCTACACAGCAGCCAATGAAAATGTTCCTACACAGCAGCAAGATTGTGACATCACAGAGCATCCCTGTGATGTCACAATCTGGCTGCTGTGTAAGAACATTTTCATTGGCTGCTGTGTAGGAACATCCTCAATGGCTGCTGTGTAGGAACATCTTCATTGGCTGCTGTGTAGGAACAGTCTCATTGGCTGCTGTGTCTATCTATCTATCTATCTATCTATCTATCTATCTATCTATCTATCTATCTATCTATCTATCTATCTATCTATCTATCTATCTATATGTCTCTATCTCTATCTATCTATCTATCTATCTAGTGACTCTCAGGGCGGCGCGGCCCCCTTTTATACCCTTCCTGGACGATGAAGATGTTCCTGCACATGAAGATGTTCCTACACAGCAGCCATTGAGGATGTTCCTACACAGCAGCCAATGAAAATGTTCCTACACAGCAGCCAGATTGTGACATCACAGAGCATCCCTGTGATGTCACAATCTGGCTGCTGTGTAAGAACATTTTCATTGGCTGCTGTGTAGGAACATCCTCAATGGCTGCTGTGTAGGAACATCTTCATTGGCTGCTGTGTAGGAACAGTCTCATTGGCTGCTGTGTCTATCTATCTATCTATCTATCTATCTATCTATATATCTATCTATCTATCTATCTATCTATCTATCTATCTATCTATCTATCTATCTATCTATCTATCTATCTATCTATCTATCTATATGTCTCTATCTCTATCTATCTATCTAGTGACTCTCAGGGCGGCACGGCCCCCTTTTATACCCTTCCTGGACGATGAAGATGTTCCTGCACATGAAGATGTTCCTACACAGCAGCCATTGAGGATGTTCCTACACAGCAGCCAATGAAAATGTTCCTACACAGCAGCCAGATTGTGACATCACAGAGCATCCCTGTGATGTCACAATCTGGCTGCTGTGTAAGAACATTTTCATTGGCTGCTGTGTAGGAACATCCTCAATGGCTGCTGTGTAGGAACATCTTCATTGGCTGCTGTGTAGGAACAGTCTCATTGGCTGCTGTGTCTATCTATCTATCTATCTATCTATCTATCTATCTATCTATCTATCTATCTATCTATCTATCTATCTATCTATCTATCTATCTATCTATCTATCTATCTATCTATCTATCTATCTATATGTCTCTATCTCTATCTATCTATCTATCTAGTGACTCTCAGGGCGGCGCGGCCCCCTTTTATACCCTTCCTGGACGATGAAGATGTTCCTGCACATGAAGATGTTCCTACACAGCAGCCATTGAGGATGTTCCTACACAGCAGCCAATGAAAATGTTCCTACACAGCAGCCAGATTGTGACATCACAGAGCATCCCTGTGATGTCACAATCTGGCTGCTGTGTAAGAACATTTTCATTGGCTGCTGTGTAGGAACATCCTCAATGGCTGCTGTGTAGGAACATCTTCATTGGCTGCTGTGTAGGAACAGTCTCATTGGCTGCTGTGTCTATCTATCTATCTATCTATCTATCTATATGTCTCTATCTCTATCTATCTATCTATCTATCTAGTGACTCTCAGGGCGGCGCGGCCCCCTTTTATACCCTTCCTGGACGATGAAGATGTTCCTGCACATGAAGATGTTCCTACACAGCAGCCATTGAGGATGTTCCTACACAGCAGCCAATGAAAATGTTCCTACACAGCAGCAAGATTGTGACATCACAGAGCATCCCTGTGATGTCACAATCTGGCTGCTGTGTAAGAACATTTTCATTGGCTGCTGTGTAGGAACATCCTCAATGGCTGCTGTGTAGGAACATCTTCATTGGCTGCTGTGTAGGAACAGTCTCATTGGCTGCTGTGTCTATCTATCTATCTATCTATCTATCTATCTATCTATCTATCTATCTATCTATCTATCTATCTATCTATCTATCTATATGTCTCTATCTCTATCTATCTATCTATCTATCTAGTGACTCTCAGGGCGGCGCGGCCCCCTTTTATACCCTTCCTGGACGATGAAGATGTTCCTGCACATGAAGATGTTCCTACACAGCAGCCATTGAGGATGTTCCTACACAGCAGCCAATGAAAATGTTCCTACACAGCAGCCAGATTGTGACATCACAGAGCATCCCTGTGATGTCACAATCTGGCTGCTGTGTAAGAACATTTTCATTGGCTGCTGTGTAGGAACATCCTCAATGGCTGCTGTGTAGGAACATCTTCATTGGCTGCTGTGTAGGAACAGTCTCATTGGCTGCTGTGTCTATCTATCTATCTATCTATCTATCTATCTATCTATCTATCTATCTATCTATCTATCTATCTATCTATCTATCTATCTATCTATCTATCTATCTATCTATCTATCTATCTATATGTCTCTATCTCTATCTATCTATCCAGTGACTCTCAGGGCGGCGCGGCCCCCTTTTATACCCTTCCTGGACGATGAAGATGTTCCTGCACATGAAGATGTTCCTACACAGCAGCCATTGAGGATGTTCCTACACAGCAGCCAATGAAAATGTTCCTACACAGCAGCCAGATTGTGACATCACAGAGCATCCCTGTGATGTCACAATCTGGCTGCTGTGTAAGAACATTTTCATTGGCTGCTGTGTAGGAACATCCTCAATGGCTGCTGTGTAGGAACATCTTCATTGGCTGCTGTGTAGGAACAGTCTCATTGGCTGCTGTGTCTATCTATCTATCTATCTATCTATCTATCTATCTATCTATCTATCTATCTATCTATCTATCTATCTATCTATCTATCTATATGTCTCTATCTCTATCTATCTAGTGACTCTCAGGGCGGCGCGGCCCCCTTTTATACCCTTCCTGGACGATGAAGATGTTCCTGCACATGAAGATGTTCCTACACAGCAGCCATTGAGGATGTTCCTACACAGCAGCCAATGAAAATGTTCCTACACAGCAGCCAGATTGTGACATCACAGAGCATCCCTGTGATGTCACAATCTGGCTGCTGTGTAAGAACATTTTCATTGGCTGCTGTGTAGGAACATCCTCAATGGCTGCTGTGTAGGAACATCTTCATTGGCTGCTGTGTAGGAACAGTCTCATTGGCTGCTGTGTCTATCTATCTATCTATCTATCTATCTATCTATCTATCTATCTATCTATCTATCTATCTATCTATCTATCTATCTATCTATCTATCTATATGTCTCTATCTCTATCTATCCATCTAGTGACTCTCAGGGCGGCGCGGCCCCCTTTTATACCCTTCCTGGACGATGAAGATGTTCCTGCACATGAAGATGTTCCTACACAGCAGCCATTGAGGATGTTCCTACACAGCAGCCAATGAAAATGTTCCTACACAGCAGCCAGATTGTGACATCACAGAGCATCCCTGTGATGTCACAATCTGGCTGCTGTGTAAGAACATTTTCATTGGCTGCTGTGTAGGAACATCCTCAATGGCTGCTGTGTAGGAACATCTTCATTGGCTGCTGTGTAGGAACAGTCTCATTGGCTGCTGTGTCTATCTATCTATCTATCTATCTATCTATCTATCTATCTATCTATCTATCTATCTATCTATCTATCTATCTATCTATCTATCTATCTATCTATCTATCTATCTATCTATCTATCTATCTATCTATATGTCTCTATCTCTATCTATCTATCCAGTGACTCTCAGGGCGGCGCGGCCCCCTTTTATACCCTTCCTGGACGATGAAGATGTTCCTGCACATGAAGATGTTCCTACACAGCAGCCATTGAGGATGTTCCTACACAGCAGCCAATGAAAATGTTCCTACACAGCAGCCAGATTGTGACATCACAGAGCATCCCTGTGATGTCACAATCTGGCTGCTGTGTAAGAACATTTTCATTGGCTGCTGTGTAGGAACATCCTCAATGGCTGCTGTGTAGGAACATCTTCATTGGCTGCTGTGTAGGAACAGTCTCATTGGCTGCTGTGTCTATCTATCTATCTATCTATCTATCTATCTATCTATCTATCTATCTATCTATCTATATGTCTCTATCTCTATCTATCTATCTAGTGACTCTCAGGGCGGCGCGGCCCCCTTTTATACCCTTGCTGGACGATGAAGATGTTCCTGCACATGAAGATGTTCCTACACAGCAGCCATTGAGGATGTTCCTACACAGCAGCCAATGAAAATGTTCCTACACAGCAGCCAGATTGTGACATCACAGAGCATCCCTGTGATGTCACAATCTGGCTGCTGTGTAAGAACATTTTCATTGGCTGCTGTGTAGGAACATCCTCAATGGCTGCTGTGTAGGAACATCTTCATTGGCTGCTGTGTAGGAACAGTCTCATTGGCTGCTGTGTCTATCTATCTATCTATCTATCTATCTATCTATCTATCTATCTATCTATCTATCTATCTATCTATCTATCTATCTATCTATCTATCTATCTATCTATATGTCTCTATCTCTATCTATCTATCTATCTAGTGACTCACAGGGCGGCGCGGCCCCCTTTTATACCCTTCCTGGACGATGAAGATGTTCCTGCACATGAAGATGTTCCTACACAGCAGCCATTGAGGATGTTCCTACACAGCAGCCAATGAAAATGTTCCTACACAGCAGCCAGATTGTGACATCACAGAGCATCCCTGTGATGTCACAATCTGGCTGCTGTGTAAGAACATTTTCATTGGCTGCTGTGTAGGAACATCCTCAATGGCTGCTGTGTAGGAACATCTTCATTGGCTGCTGTGTAGGAACAGTCTCATTGGCTGCTGTGTCTATCTATCTATCTATCTATCTATCTATCTATCTATCTATCTATCTATCTATCTATCTATCTATCTATCTATCTATCTATCTATCTATATGTCTCTATCTCTATCTATCCATCTAGTGACTCTCAGGGCGGCGCGGCCCCCTTTTATACCCTTCCTGGACGATGAAGATGTTCCTGCACATGAAGATGTTCCTACACAGCAGCCATTGAGGATGTTCCTACACAGCAGCCGATGAAAATGTTCCTACACAGCAGCCAGATTGTGACATCACAGAGCATCCCTGTGATGTCACAATCTGGCTGCTGTGTAAGAACATTTTCATTGGCTGCTGTGTAGGAACATCCTCAATGGCTGCTGTGTAGGAACATCTTCATTGGCTGCTGTGTAGGAACAGTCTCATTGGCTGCTGTGTCTATCTATCTATCTATCTATCTATCTATCTATCTATCTATCTATCTATCTATCTATCTATCTATCTATCTATCTATCTATCTATCTGTCTCTATCTCTATCTATCTATCTAGTGACTCTCAGGGCGGCGCGGCCCCCTTTTATACCCTTCCTGGACGATGAAGATGTTCCTGCACATGAAGATGTTCCTACACAGCAGCCATTGAGAATGTTCCTACACAGCAGCCAATGAAAATGTTCCTACACAGCAGCCAGATTGTGACATCACAGAGCATCCCTGTGATGTCACAATCTGGCTGCTGTGTAAGAACATTTTCATTGGCTGCTGTGTAGGAACATCCTCAATGGCTGCTGTGTAGGAACATCTTCATTGGCTGCTGTGTAGGAACAGTCTCATTG
Organism: Borostomias antarcticus; assembly: GCF_949987555.1. Taxonomy (NCBI): domain Eukaryota; kingdom Metazoa; phylum Chordata; class Actinopteri; order Stomiiformes; family Stomiidae; genus Borostomias; species Borostomias antarcticus. Next base: position 454,121 of record NW_028175795.1, read on the forward strand.
GCTGCTGTGTCTATCTATCTATCTATCTATCTATCTATCTATCTATCTATCTATCTATCTATCTATCTATATGTCTCTATCTCTATCTATCTATCTATCTATCTAGTGACTCTCAGGGCGGCGCGGCCCCCTTTTATACCCTTCCTGGACGATGAAGATGTTCCTGCACATGAAGATGTTCCTACACAGCAGCCATTGAGAATGTTCCTACACAGCAGCCAATGAAAATGTTCCTACACAGCAGCCAGATTGTGACATCACAGAGCATCCCTGTGATGTCACAATCTGGCTGCTGTGTAAGAACATTTTCATTGGCTGCTGTGTAGGAACATCCTCAATGGCTGCTGTGTAGGAACATCTTCATTGGCTGCTGTGTAGGAACAGTCTCATTGGCTGCTGTGTCTATCTATCTATCTATCTATCTATCTATCTATCTATCTATCTATCTATCTATCTATCTATCTATCTATCTATCTATCTATCTATCTATATGTCTCTATCTCTATCTATCTATCTAGTGACTCTCAGGGCGGCGCGGCCCCCTTTTATACCCTTCCTGGACGATGAAGATGTTCCTGCACATGAAGATGTTCCTACACAGCAGCCATTGAGGATGTTCCTACACAGCAGCCAATGAAAATGTTCCTACACAGCAGCCAGATTGTGACATCACAGAGCATCCCTGTGATGTCACAATCTGGCTGCTGTGTAAGAACATTTTCATTGGCTGCTGTGTAGGAACATCCTCAATGGCTGCTGTGTAGGAACATCTTCATTGGCTGCTGTGTAGGAACAGTCTCATTGGCTGCTGTGTCTATCCGTCTATCTATCTATCTATCTATCTATCTATCTATCTATCTATCTATCTATCTATCTATCTATCTATCTATCTATCTATCTATCTATCTATCTATCTATCTATATGTCTCTATCTCTATCTATCTATCTATCTAGTGACTCTCAGGGCGGCGCGGCCCCCTTTTATACCCTTCCTGGACGATGAAGATGTTCCTGCACATGAAGATGTTCCTACACAGCAGCCATTGAGGATGTTCCTACACAGCAGCCAATGAAAATTTTCCTACACAGCAGCCAGATTGTGACATCACAGAGCATCCCTGTGATGTCACAATCTGGCTGCTGTGTAAGAACATTTTCATTGGCTGCTGTGTAGGAACATCCTCAATGGCTGCTGTGTAGGAACATCTTCATTGGCTGCTGTGTAGGAACAGTCTCATTGGCTGCTGTGTCTATCTATCTATCTATCTATCTATCTATCTATCTATCTATCTATCTATCTATCTATCTATCTATCTATCTATCTATCTATCTATCTATCTATCTATCTATATGTCTCTATCTCTATCTATCTATCTATCCAGTGACTCTCAGGGAGGCGCGGCCCCCTTTTATACCCTTCCTGGACGATGAAGATGTTCCTGCACATGAAGATGTTCCTACACAGCAGCCATTGAGGATGTTCCTACACAGCAGCCAATGAAAATGTTCCTACACAGCAGCCAGATTGTGACATCACAGAGCATCCCTGTGATGTCACAATCTGGCTGCTGTGTAAGAACATTTTCATTGGCTGCTGTGTAGGAACATCCTCAATGGCTGCTGTGTAGGAACATCTTCATTGGCTGCTGTGTAGGAACAGTCTCATTGGCTGCTGTGTCTATCTATCTATCTATCTATCTATCTATCTATCTATCTGTCTATCTATCTATCTATCTATCTATCTATCTATCTATCTATCTATCTATCTATCTATCTATCTATCTATCTATCTATCTATCTATCTATCTATATGTCTCTATCTCTATCTATCTATCCAGTGACTCTCAGGGCGGCGCGGCCCCCTTTTATACCCTTCCTGGACGATGAAGATGTTCCTGCACATGAAGATGTTCCTACACAGCAGCCATTGAGGATGTTCCTACACAGCAGCCAATGAAAATGTTCCTACACAGCAGCCAGATTGTGACATCACAGAGCATCCCTGTGATGTCACAATCTGGCTGCTGTGTAAGAACATTTTCATTGGCTGCTGTGTAGGAACATCCTCAATGGCTGCTGTGTAGGAACATCTTCATTGGCTGCTGTGTAGGAACAGTCTCATTGGCTGCTGTGTCTATCTATCTATCTATCTATCTATCTATGTATCTATCTATCTATCTATCTATCTATCTATCTATCTATCTATCTATCTATCTATCTATCTATATGTCTCTATCTCTATCTATCTATCTAGTGACTCTCAGGGCGGCGCGGCCCCCTTTTATACCCTTCCTGGACGATGAAGATGTTCCTGCACATGAAGATGTTCCTACACAGCAGCCATTGAGGATGTTCCTACACAGCAGCCAATGAAAATGTTCCTACACAGCAGCCAGATTGTGACATCACAGAGCATCCCTGTGATGTCACAATCTGGCTGCTGTGTAAGAACATTTTCATTGGCTGCTGTGTAGGAACATCCTCAATGGCTGCTGTGTAGGAACATCTTCATTGGCTGCTGTGTAGGAACAGTCTCATTGGCTGCTGTGTCTATCTATCTATCTATCTATCTATCTATCTATCTATCTATCTATCTATCTATCTATCTATCTATCTATCTATCTATCTATATGTCTCTATCTCTATCTATCTATCTAGTGACTCTCAGGGCGGCGCGGCCCCCTTTTATACCCTTCCTGGACGATGAAGATGTTCCTGCACATGAAGATGTTCCTACACAGCAGCCATTGAGGATGTTCCTACACAGCAGCCAATGAAAATGTTCCTACACAGCAGCCAGATTGTGACATCACAGAGCATCCCTGTGATGTCACAATCTGGCTGCTGTGTAAGAACATTTTCATTGGCTGCTGTGTAGGAACATCCTCAATGGCTGCTGTGTAGGAACATCTTCATTGGCTGCTGTGTAGGAACAGTCTCATTGGCTGCTGTGTCTATCTATCTATCTATCTATCTATCTATCTATCTATCTATCTATCTATCTATCTATCTATCTATCTATCTATCTATCTATCTATCTATCTATCTATATGTCTCTATCTCTATCTATCTATCTATCTAGTGACTCTCAGGGCGGCGCGGCCCCCTTTTATACCCTTCCTGGACGATGAAGATGTTCCTGCACATGAAGATGTTCCTACACAGCAGCCATTGAGGATGTTCCTACACAGCAGCCAATGAAAATGTTCCTACACAGCAGCCAGATTGTGACATCACAGAGCATCCCTGTGATGTCACAATCTGGCTGCTGTGTAAGAACATTTTCATTGGCTGCTGTGTAGGAACATCCTCAATGGCTGCTGTGTAGGAACATCTTCATTGGCTGCTGTGTAGGAACAGTCTCATTGGCTGCTGTGTCTATCTATCTATCTATCTATCTATCTATCTATCTATCTATCTATCTATCTATCTATCTATCTATCTATCTATCTATCTATATGTCTCTATCTCTATCTATCTATCTATCTAGTGACTCTCAGGGCGGCGCGGCCCCCTTTTATACCCTTCCTGGACGATGAAGATGTTCCTGCACATGAAGATGTTCCTACACAGCAGCCATTGAGGATGTTCCTACACAGCAGCCAATGAAAATGTTCCTACACAGCAGCCAGATTGTGACATCACAGAGCATCCCTGTGATGTCACAATCTGGCTGCTGTGTAAGAACATTTTCATTGGCTGCTGTGTAGGAACATCCTCAATGGCTGCTGTGTAGGAACATCTTCATTGGCTGCTGTGTAGGAACAGTCTCATTGGCTGCTGTGTCTATCTATCTATCTATCTATCTATCTATCTATCTATCTATCTATCTATCTATCTATCTATCTATCTATCTATCTATCTATCTATCTATCTATCTATCTATATGTCTCTATCTCTATCTATCCATCTAGTGACTCTCAGGGCGGCGCGGCCCCCTTTTATACCCTTCCTGGACGATGAAGATGTTCCTGCACATGAAGATGTTCCTACACAGCAGCCATTGAGGATGTTCCTACACAGCAGCCAATGAAAATGTTCCTACACAGCAGCCAGATTGTGACATCACAGAGCATCCCTGTGATGTCACAATCTGGCTGCTGTGTAAGAACATTTTCATTGGCTGCTGTGTAGGAACATCCTCAATGGCTGCTGTGTAGGAACATCTTCATTGGCTGCTGTGTAGGAACAGTCTCATTGGCTGCTGTGTCTATCTATCTATCTATCTATCTATCTATCTATCTATCTATCTATCTATCTATCTATCTATCTATCTATCTATCTATCTATCTATCTATCTATCTATCTATATGTCTCTATCTCTATCTATCTATCCAGTGACTCTCAGGGCGGCGCGGCCCCCTTTTATACCCTTCCTGGACGATGAAGATGTTCCTGCACATGAAGATGTTCCTACACAGCAGCCATTGAGGATGTTCCTACACAGCAGCCAATGAAAATGTTCCTACACAGCAGCCAGATTGTGACATCACAGAGCATCCCTGTGATGTCACAATCTGGCTGCTGTGTAAGAACATTTTCATTGGCTGCTGTGTAGGAACATCCTCAATGGCTGCTGTGTAGGAACATCTTCATTGGCTGCTGTGTAGGAACAGTCTCATTGGCTGCTGTGTCTATCTATCTATCTATCTATCTATCTATCTATATGTCTCTATCTCTATCTATCTATCTAGTGACTCTCAGGGCGGCACGGCCCCCTTTTATACCCTTCCTGGACGATGAAGATGTTCCTGCACATGAAGATGTTCCTACACAGCAGCCATTGAGGATGTTCCTACACAGCAGCCAATGAAAATGTTCCTACACAGCAGCCAGATTGTGACATCACAGAGCATCCCTGTGATGTCACAATCTGGCTGCTGTGTAAGAACATTTTCATTGGCTGCTGTGTAGGAACATCCTCAATGGCTGCTGTGTAGGAACATCTTCATTGGCTGCTGTGTAGGAACAGTCTCATTGGCTGCTGTGTCTATCTATCTATCTATCTATCTATCTATCTATCTATCTATCTATCTATCTATCTATCTATATGTCTCTATCTCTATCTATCTATCTATCTAGTGACTCTCAGGGCGGCGCGGCCCCCTTTTATACCCTTCCTGGACGATGAAGATGTTCCTGCACATGAAGATGTTCCTACACAGCAGCCATTGAGAATGTTCCTACACAGCAGCCAATGAAAATGTTCCTACACAGCAGCCAGATTGTGACATCACAGAGCATCCCTGTGATGTCACAATCTGGCTGCTGTGTAAGAACATTTTCATTGGCTGCTGTGTAGGAACATCCTCAATGGCTGCTGTGTAGGAACATCTTCATTGGCTGCTGTGTAGGAACAGTCTCTTTGGCTGCTGTGTCTATCTATCTATCTATCTATCTATCTATCTATCTATCTATCTATATATCTATCTATCTATCTATCTATCTATCTATCTATCTATCTATCTATCTATCTATCTATCTATCTATCTATCTATCTATCTATCTATCTATATGTCTCTATCTCTATCTATCTAGTGACTCTCAGGGCGGCGCGGCCCCCTTTTATACCCTTCCTGGACGATGAAGATGTTCCTGCACATGAAGATGTTCCTACACAGCAGCCATTGAGGATGTTCCTACACAGCAGCCAATGAAAATGTTCCTACACAGCAGCCAGATTGTGACATCACAGAGCATCCCTGTGATGTCACAATCTGGCTGCTGTGTAAGAACATTTTCATTGGCTGCTGTGTAGGAACATCCTCAATGGCTGCTGTGTAGGAACATCTTCATTGGCTGCTGTGTAGGAACAGTCTCATTGGCTGCTGTGTCTATCTATCTATCTATCTATCTATCTATCTATCTATCTATCTATCTATCTATCTATCTATCTATCTATCTATCTATATGTCTCTATCTCTATCTATCTATCTAGTGACTCTCAGGGCGGCACGGCCCCCTTTTATACCCTTCCTGGACGATGAAGATGTTCCTGCACATGAAGATGTTCCTACACAGCAGCCATTGAGGATGTTCCTACACAGCAGCCAATGAAAATGTTCCTACACAGCAGCCAGATTGTGACATCACAGAGCATCCCTGTGATGTCACAATCTGGCTGCTGTGTAAGAACATTTTCATTGGCTGCTGTGTAGGAACATCCTCAATGGCTGCTGTGTAGGAACATCTTCATTGGCTGCTGTGTAGGAACAGTCTCATTGGCTGCTGTGTCTATCTATCTATCTATCTATCTATCTATCTATCTATCTATCTATCTATCTATCTATCTATCTATCTATCTATCTATCTATCTATCTATCTATCTATCTATATGTCTCTATCTCTATCTATCTATCTATCTAGTGACTCTCAGGGCGGCGCGGCCCCCTTTTATACCCTTCCTGGACGATGAAGATGTTCCTGCACATGAAGATGTTCCTACACAGCAGCCATTGAGGATGTTCCTACACAGCAGCCAATGAAAATGTTCCTACACAGCAGCCAGATTGTGACATCACAGAGCATCCCTGTGATGTCACAATCTGGCTGCTGTGTAAGAACATTTTCATTGGCTGCTGTGTAGGAACATCCTCAATGGCTGCTGTGTAGGAACATCTTCATTGGCTGCTGTGTAGGAACAGTCTCATTGGCTGCTGTGTCTATCTATCTATCTATCTATCTATCTATCTATCTATCTATCTATCTATCTATATGTCTCTATCTCTATCTATCTATCTATCTATCTAGTGACTCTCAGGGCGGCGCGGCCCCCTTTTATACCCTTCCTGGACGATGAAGATGTTCCTGCACATGAAGATGTTCCTACACAGCAGCCATTGAGGATGTTCCTACACAGCAGCCAATGAAAATGTTCCTACACAGCAGCAAGATTGTGACATCACAGAGCATCCCTGTGATGTCACAATCTGGCTGCTGTGTAAGAACATTTTCATTGGCTGCTGTGTAGGAACATCCTCAATGGCTGCTGTGTAGGAACATCTTCATTGGCTGCTGTGTAGGAACAGTCTCATTGGCTGCTGTGTCTATCTATCTATCTATCTATCTATCTATCTATCTATCTATCTATCTATCTATCTATCTATCTATCTATCTATCTATCTATCTATCTATCTATCTATCTATATGTCTCTATCTCTATCTATCTATCTATCTAGTGACTCTCAGGGCGGCGCGGCCCCCTTTTATACCCTTCCTGGACGATGAAGATGTTCCTGCACATGAAGATGTTCCTACACAGCAGCCATTGAGGATGTTCCTACACAGCAGCCAATGAAAATGTTCCTACACAGCAGCCAGATTGTGACATCACAGAGCATCCCTGTGATGTCACAATCTGGCTGCTGTGTAAGAACATTTTCATTGGCTGCTGTGTAGGAACATCCTCAATGGCTGCTGTGTAGGAACATCTTCATTGGCTGCTGTGTAGGAACAGTCTCATTGGCTGCTGTGTCTATCTATCTATCTATCTATCTATCTATCTATCTATCTATCTATCTATCTATCTATCTATCTATCTATCTATCTATCTATCTATATGTCTCTATCTCTATCTATCTATCTATCCAGTGACTCTCAGGGCGGCGCGGCCCCCTTTTATACCCTTCCTGGACGATGAAGATGTTCCTGCACATGAAGATGTTCCTACACAGCAGCCATTGAGGATGTTCCTACACAGCAGCCAATGAAAATGTTCCTACACAGCAGCCAGATTGTGACATCACAGAGCATCCCTGTGATGTCACAATCTGGCTGCTGTGTAAGAACATTTTCATTGGCTGCTGTGTAGGAACATCCTCAATGGCTGCTGTGTAGGAACATCTTCATTGGCTGCTGTGTAGGAACAGTCTCATTGGCTGCTGTGTCTATCTATCTATCTATCTATCTATCTATCTATCTATATGTCTCTATCTCTATCTATCTATCCAGTGACTCTCAGGGCGGCGCGGCCCCCTTTTATACCCTTCCTGGACGATGAAGATGTTCCTGCACATGAAGATGTTCCTACACAGCAGCCATTGAGGATGTTCCTACACAGCAGCCAATGAAAATGTTCCTACACAGCAGCCAGATTGTGACATCACAGAGCATCCCTGTGATGTCACAATCTGGCTGCTGTGTAAGAACATTTTCATTGGCTGCTGTGTAGGAACATCCTCAATGGCTGCTGTGTAGGAACATCTTCATTGGCTGCTGTGTAGGAACAGTCTCATTGGCTGCTGTGTCTATCTATCTATCTATCTATCTATCTATGTATCTATCTATCTATCTATCTATCTATCTATCTATCTATCTATCTATCTATCTATCTATCTATCTATCTATCTATATGTCTCTATCTCTATCTATCTATCTAGTGACTCTCAGGGCGGCGCGGCCCCCTTTTATACCCTTCCTGGACGATGAAGATGTTCCTGCACATGAAGATGTTCCTACACAGCAGCCATTGAGGATGTTCCTACACAGCAGCCAATGAAAATGTTCCTACACAGCAGCCAGATTGTGACATCACAGAGCATCCCTGTGATGTCACAATCTGGCTGCTGTGTAAGAACATTTTCATTGGCTGCTGTGTAGGAACATCCTCAATGGCTGCTGTGTAGGAACATCTTCATTGGCTGCTGTGTAGGAACAGTCTCATTGGCTGCTGTGTCTATCTATCTATCTATCTATCTATCTATCTATCTATCTATCTATCTATCTATCTATCTATCTATCTATCTATCTATCTATCTATCTATCTATCTATCTATCTATATGTCTCTATCTCTATCTATCTATCTAGTGACTCTCAGGGCGGCGCGGCCCCCTTTTATACCCTTCCTGGACGATGAAGATGTTCCTGCACATGAAGATGTTCCTACACAGCAGCCATTGAGGATGTTCCTACACAGCAGCCAATGAAAATGTTCCTACACAGCAGCCATATTGTGACATCACAGAGCATCCCTGTGATGTCACAATCTGGCTGCTGTGTAAGAACATTTTCATTGGCTGCTGTGTAGGAACATCCTCAATGGCTGCTGTGTAGGAACATCTTCATTGGCTGCTGTGTAGGAACAGTCTCATTGGCTGCTGTGTCTATCTATCTATCTATCTATCTATCTATCTATCTATCTATCTATCTATCTATCTATCTATCTATCTATCTATCTATCTATCTATCTATCTATCTATCTATCTATCTATATGTCTCTATCTCTATCTATCTATCTATCTAGTGACTCTCAGGGCGGCGCGGCCCCCTTTTATACCCTTCCTGGACGATGAAGATGTTCCTGCACATGAAGATGTTCCTACACAGCAGCCATTGAGGATGTTCCTACACAGCAGCCAATGAAAATGTTCCTACACAGCAGCCAGATTGTGACATCACAGAGCATCCCTGTGATGTCACAATCTGGCTGCTGTGTAAGAACATTTTCATTGGCTGCTGTGTAGGAACATCCTCAATGGCTGCTGTGTAGGAACATCTTCATTGGCTGCTGTGTAGGAACAGTCTCATTGGCTGCTGTGTCTATCTATCTATCTATCTATCTATCTATCTATCTATCTATCTATCTATCTATATGTCTCTATCTCTATCTATCCATCTAGTGACTCTCAGGGCGGCGCGGCCCCCTTTTATACCCTTCCTGGACGATGAAGATGTTCCTGCACATGAAGATGTTCCTACACAGCAGCCATTGAGGATGTTCCTACACAGCAGCCAATGAAAATGTTCCTACACAGCAGCCAGATTGTGACATCACAGAGCATCCCTGTGATGTCACAATCTGGCTGCTGTGTAAGAACATTTTCATTGGCTGCTGTGTAGGAACATCCTCAATGGCTGCTGTGTAGGAACATCTTCATTGGCTGCTGTGTAGGAACAGTCTCATTGGCTGCTGTGTCTATCTATCTATCTATCTATCTATCTATCTATCTATCTATCTATCTATCTATCTATCTATCTATCTATCTATATGTCTCTATCTCTATCTATCTATCCAGTGACTCTCAGGGCGGCGCGGCCCCCTTTTATACCCTTCCTGGACGATGAAGATGTTCCTGCACATGAAGATGTTCCTACACAGCAGCCATTGAGGATGTTCCTACACAGCAGCCAATGAAAATGTTCCTACACAGCAGCCAGATTGTGACATCACAGAGCATCCCTGTGATGTCACAATCTGGCTGCTGTGTAAGAACATTTTCATTGGCTGCTGTGTAGGAACATCCTCAATGGCTGCTGTGTAGGAACATCTTCATTGGCTGCTGTGTAGGAACAGTCTCATTGGCTGCTGTGTCTATCTATCTATCTATCTATCTATCTATCTATCTATCTATCTATCTATCTATCTATCTATCTATCTATCTATATGTCTCTATCTCTATCTATCTATCTAGTGACTCTCAGGGCGGCACGGCCCCCTTTTATACCCTTCCTGGACGATGAAGATGTTCCTGCACATGAAGATGTTCCTACACAGCAGCCATTGAGGATGTTCCTACACAGCAGCCAATGAAAATGTTCCTACACAGCAGCCAGATTGTGACATCACAGAGCATCCCTGTGATGTCACAATCTGGCTGCTGTGTAAGAACATTTTCATTGGCTGCTGTGTAGGAACATCCTCAATGGCTGCTGTGTAGGAACATCTTCATTGGCTGCTGTGTAGGAACAGTCTCATTGGCTGCTGTGTCTATCTATCTATCTATCTATCTATCTATCTATCTATCTATCTATCTATCTATCTATCTATCTATCTATCTATCTATATGTCTCTATCTCTATCTATCTATCTATCTAGTGACTCTCAGGGCGGCGCGGCCCCCTTTTATACCCTTCCTGGACGATGAAGATGTTCCTGCACATGAAGATGTTCCTACACAGCAGCCATTGAGAATGTTCCTACACAGCAGCCAATGAAAATGTTCCTACACAGCAGCCAGATTGTGACATCACAGAGCATCCCTGTGATGTCACAATCTGGCTGCTGTGTAAGAACATTTTCATTGGCTGCTGTGTAGGAACATCCTCAATGGCTGCTGTGTAGGAACATCTTCATTGGCTGCTGTGTAGGAACAGTCTCTTTGGCTGCTGTGTCTATCTATCTATCTATCTATCTATCTATCTATCTATATATCTATATATCTATCTATCTATCTATCTATCTATCTATCTATCTATCTATCTATCTATATGTCTCTATCTCTATCTATCTAGTGACTCTCAGGGCGGCGCGGCCCCCTTTTATACCCTTCCTGGACGATGAAGATGTTCCTGCACATGAAGATGTTCCTACACAGCAGCCATTGAGGATGTTCCTACACAGCAGCCAATGAAAATGTTCCTACACAGCAGCCAGATTGTGACATCACAGAGCATCCCTGTGATGTCACAATCTGGCTGCTGTGTAAGAACATTTTCATTGGCTGCTGTGTAGGAACATCCTCAATGGCTGCTGTGTAGGAACATCTTCATTGGCTGCTGTGTAGGAACAGTCTCATTGGCTGCTGTGTCTATCTATCTATCTATCTATCTATCTATCTATCTATCTATCTATCTATCTATCTATCTATCTATCTATCTATCTATCTATCTATCTATATGTCTCTATCTCTATCTATCTATCTAGTGACTCTCAGGGCGGCACGGCCCCCTTTTATACCCTTCCTGGACGATGAAGATGTTCCTGCACATGAAGATGTTCCTACACAGCAGCCATTGAGGATGTTCCTACACAGCAGCCAATGAAAATGTTCCTACACAGCAGCCAGATTGTGACATCACAGAGCATCCCTGTGATGTCACAATCTGGCTGCTGTGTAAGAACATTTTCATTGGCTGCTGTGTAGGAACATCCTCAATGGCTGCTGTGTAGGAACATCTTCATTGGCTGCTGTGTAGGAACAGTCTCATTGGCTGCTGTGTCTATCTATCTATCTATCTATCTATCTATCTATCTATCTATCTATCTATCTATATGTCTCTATCTCTATCTATCTATCTATCTATCTAGTGACTCTCAGGGCGGCGCGGCCCCCTTTTATACCCTTCCTGGACGATGAAGATGTTCCTGCACATGAAGATGTTCCTACACAGCAGCCATTGAGGATGTTCCTACACAGCAGCCAATGAAAATGTTCCTACACAGCAGCAAGATTGTGACATCACAGAGCATCCCTGTGATGTCACAATCTGGCTGCTGTGTAAGAACATTTTCATTGGCTGCTGTGTAGGAACATCCTCAATGGCTGCTGTGTAGGAACATCTTCATTGGCTGCTGTGTAGGAACAGTCTCATTGGCTGCTGTGTCTATCTATCTATCTATCTATCTATCTATCTATCTATCTATCTATCTATCTATCTATCTATCTATCTATCTATCTATCTATCTATCTATATGTCTCTATCTCTATCTATCTATCTATCTAGTGACTCTCAGGGCGGCGCGGCCCCCTTTTATACCCTTCCTGGACGATGAAGATGTTCCTGCACATGAAGATGTTCCTACACAGCAGCCATTGAGGATGTTCCTACACAGCAGCCAATGAAAATGTTCCTACACAGCAGCCAGATTGTGACATCACAGAGCATCCCTGTGATGTCACAATCTGGCTGCTGTGTAAGAACATTTTCATTGGCTGCTGTGTAGGAACATCCTCAATGGCTGCTGTGTAGGAACATCTTCATTGGCTGCTGTGTAGGAACAGTCTCATTGGCTGCTGTGTCTATCTATCTATCTATCTATCTATCTATCTATCTATCTATCTATCTATCTATCTATCTATCTATCTATCTATCTATCTATCTATCTATCTATCTATCTATATGTCTCTATCTCTATCTATCTATCTATCCAGTGACTCTCAGGGCGGCGCGGCCCCCTTTTATACCCTTCCTGGACGATGAAGATGTTCCTGCACATGAAGATGTTCCTACACAGCAGCCATTGAGGATGTTCCTACACAGCAGCCAATGAAAATGTTCCTACACAGCAGCCAGATTGTGACATCACAGAGCATCCCTGTGATGTCACAATCTGGCTGCTGTGTAAGAACATTTTCATTGGCTGCTGTGTAGGAACATCCTCAATGGCTGCTGTGTAGGAACATCTTCATTGGCTGCTGTGTAGGAACAGTCTCATTGGCTGCTGTGTCTATCTATCTATCTATCTATCTATCTATCTATCTATATGTCTCTATCTCTATCTATCTATCCAGTGACTCTCAGGGCGGCGCGGCCCCCTTTTATACCCTTCCTGGACGATGAAGATGTTCCTGCACATGAAGATGTTCCTACACAGCAGCCATTGAGGATGTTCCTACACAGCAGCCAATGAAAATGTTCCTACACAGCAGCCAGATTGTGACATCACAGAGCATCCCTGTGATGTCACAATCTGGCTGCTGTGTAAGAACATTTTCATTGGCTGCTGTGTAGGAACATCCTCAATGGCTGCTGTGTAGGAACATCTTCATTGGCTGCTGTGTAGGAACAGTCTCATTGGCTGCTGTGTCTATCTATCTATCTATCTATCTATCTATCTATGTATCTATCTATCTATCTATCTATCTATCTATCTATCTATCTATCTATCTATCTATCTATCTATCTATCTATATGTCTCTATCTCTATCTATCTATCTAGTGACTCTCAGGGCGGCGCGGCCCCCTTTTATACCCTTCCTGGACGATGAAGATGTTCCTGCACATGAAGATGTTCCTACACAGCAGCCATTGAGGATGTTCCTACACAGCAGCCAATGAAAATGTTCCTACACAGCAGCCAGATTGTGACATCACAGAGCATCCCTGTGATGTCACAATCTGGCTGCTGTGTAAGAACATTTTCATTGGCTGCTGTGTAGGAACATCCTCAATGGCTGCTGTGTAGGAACATCTTCATTGGCTGCTGTGTAGGAACAGTCTCATTGGCTGCTGTGTCTATCTATCTATCTATCTATCTATCTATCTATCTATCTATCTATCTATCTATCTATCTATCTATCTATCTATCTATCTATCTATCTATCTATCTATATGTCTCTATCTCTATCTATCTATCTAGTGACTCTCAGGGCGGCGCGGCCCCCTTTTATACCCTTCCTGGACGATGAAGATGTTCCTGCACATGAAGATGTTCCTACACAGCAGCCATTGAGGATGTTCCTACACAGCAGCCAATGAAAATGTTCCTACACAGCAGCCATATTGTGACATCACAGAGCATCCCTGTGATGTCACAATCTGGCTGCTGTGTAAGAACATTTTCATTGGCTGCTGTGTAGGAACATCCTCAATGGCTGCTGTGTAGGAACATCTTCATTGGCTGCTGTGTAGGAACAGTCTCATTGGCTGCTGTGTCTATCTATCTATCTATCTATCTATCTATCTATCTATCTATCTATCTATCTATCTATCTATCTATCTATCTATCTATATGTCTCTATCTCTATCTATCTATCTATCTAGTGACTCTCAGGGCGGCGCGGCCCCCTTTTATACCCTTCCTGGACGATGAAGATGTTCCTGCACATGAAGATGTTCCTACACAGCAGCCATTGAGGATGTTCCTACACAGCAGCCAATGAAAATGTTCCTACACAGCAGCCAGATTGTGACATCACAGAGCATCCCTGTGATGTCACAATCTGGCTGCTGTGTAAGAACATTTTCATTGGCTGCTGTGTAGGAACATCCTCAATGGCTGCTGTGTAGGAACATCTTCATTGGCTGCTGTGTAGGAACAGTCTCATTGGCTGCTGTGTCTATCTATCTATCTATCTATCTATCTATCTATCTATCTATCTATCTATCTATATGTCTCTATCTCTATCTATCCATCTAGTGACTCTCAGGGCGGCGCGGCCCCCTTTTATACCCTTCCTGGACGATGAAGATGTTCCTGCACATGAAGATGTTCCTACACAGCAGCCATTGAGGATGTTCCTACACAGCAGCCAATGAAAATGTTCCTACACAGCAGCCAGATTGTGACATCACAGAGCATCCCTGTGATGTCACAATCTGGCTGCTGTGTAAGAACATTTTCATTGGCTGCTGTGTAGGAACATCCTCAATGGCTGCTGTGTAGGAACATCTTCATTGGCTGCTGTGTAGGAACAGTCTCATTGGCTGCTGTGTCTATCTATCTATCTATCTATCTATCTATCTATCTATCTATCTATCTATCTATCTATCTATCTATCTATCTATCTATCTATATGTCTCTATCTCTATCTATCTATCCAGTGACTCTCAGGGCGGCGCGGCCCCCTTTTATACCCTTCCTGGACGATGAAGATGTTCCTGCACATGAAGATGTTCCTACACAGCAGCCATTGAGGATGTTCCTACACAGCAGCCAATGAAAATGTTCCTACACAGCAGCCAGATTGTGACATCACAGAGCATCCCTGTGATGTCACAATCTGGCTGCTGTGTAAGAACATTTTCATTGGCTGCTGTGTAGGAACATCCTCAATGGCTGCTGTGTAGGAACATCTTCATTGGCTGCTGTGTAGGAACAGTCTCATTGGCTGCTGTGTCTATCTATCTATCTATCTATCTATCTATCTATCTATCTATCTATCTATCTATCTATCTATCTATCTATCTATCTATCTATATGTCTCTATCTCTATCTATCTATCTAGTGACTCTCAGGGCGGCACGGCCCCCTTTTATACCCTTCCTGGACGATGAAGATGTTCCTGCACATGAAGATGTTCCTACACAGCAGCCATTGAGGATGTTCCTACACAGCAGCCAATGAAAATGTTCCTACACAGCAGCCAGATTGTGACATCACAGAGCATCCCTGTGATGTCACAATCTGGCTGCTGTGTAAGAACATTTTCATTGGCTGCTGTGTAGGAACATCCTCAATGGCTGCTGTGTAGGAACATCTTCATTGGCTGCTGTGTAGGAACAGTCTCATTGGCTGCTGTGTCTATCTATCTATCTATCTATCTATCTATCTATCTATCTATCTATCTATCTATCTATCTATCTATCTATCTATCTATCTATCTATCTATATGTCTCTATCTCTATCTATCTATCTATCTAGTGACTCTCAGGGCGGCGCGGCCCCCTTTTATACCCTTCCTGGACGATGAAGATGTTCCTGCACATGAAGATGTTCCTACACAGCAGCCATTGAGAATGTTCCTACACAGCAGCCAATGAAAATGTTCCTACACAGCAGCCAGATTGTGACATCACAGAGCATCCCTGTGATGTCACAATCTGGCTGCTGTGTAAGAACATTTTCATTGGCTGCTGTGTAGGAACATCCTCAATGGCTGCTGTGTAGGAACATCTTCATTGGCTGCTGTGTAGGAACAGTCTCTTTGGCTGCTGTGTCTATCTATCTATCTATCTATCTATCTATCTATCTATCTATATATCTATATATCTATCTATCTATCTATCTATCTATCTATCTATCTATCTATCTATCTATCTATCTATCTATATGTCTCTATCTCTATCTATCTAGTGACTCTCAGGGCGGCGCGGCCCCCTTTTATACCCTTCCTGGACGATGAAGATGTTCCTGCACATGAAGATGTTCCTACACAGCAGCCATTGAGGATGTTCCTACACAGCAGCCAATGAAAATGTTCCTACACAGCAGCCAGATTGTGACATCACAGAGCATCCCTGTGATGTCACAATCTGGCTGCTGTGTAAGAACATTTTCATTGGCTGCTGTGTAGGAACATCCTCAATGGCTGCTGTGTAGGAACATCTTCATTGGCTGCTGTGTAGGAACAGTCTCATTGGCTGCTGTGTCTATCTATCTATCTATCTATCTATCTATCTATCTATCTATCTATCTATCTATCTATCTATCTATCTATCTATCTATCTATCTATCTATATGTCTCTATCTCTATCTATCTATCTAGTGACTCTCAGGGCGGCACGGCCCCCTTTTATACCCTTCCTGGACGATGAAGATGTTCCTGCACATGAAGATGTTCCTACACAGCAGCCATTGAGGATGTTCCTACACAGCAGCCAATGAAAATGTTCCTACACAGCAGCCAGATTGTGACATCACAGAGCATCCCTGTGATGTCACAATCTGGCTGCTGTGTAAGAACATTTTCATTGGCTGCTGTGTAGGAACATCCTCAATGGCTGCTGTGTAGGAACATCTTCATTGGCTGCTGTGTAGGAACAGTCTCATTGGCTGCTGTGTCTATCTATCTATCTATCTATCTATCTATCTATCTATCTATCTATCTATCTATCTATCTATATGTCTCTATCTCTATCTATCTATCTATCTAGTGACTCTCAGGGCGGCGCGGCCCCCTTTTATACCCTTCCTGGACGATGAAGATGTTCCTGCACATGAAGATGTTCCTACACAGCAGCCATTGAGGATGTTCCTACACAGCAGCCAATGAAAATGTTCCTACACAGCAGCCAGATTGTGACATCACAGAGCATCCCTGTGATGTCACAATCTGGCTGCTGTGTAAGAACATTTTCATTGGCTGCTGTGTAGGAACATCCTCAATGGCTGCTGTGTAGGAACATCTTCATTGGCTGCTGTGTAGGAACAGTCTCATTGGCTGCTGTGTCTATCTATCTATCTATCTATCTATCTATCTATCTATCTATCTATCTATCTATCTATCTATCTATCTATATGTCTCTATCTCTATCTATCTATCTAGTGACTCTCAGGGCGGCGCGGCCCCCTTTTATACCCTTCCTGGACGATGAAGATGTTCCTGCACATGAAGATGTTCCTACACAGCAGCCATTGAGGATGTTCCTACACAGCAGCCAATGAAAATGTTCCTACACAGCAGCCAGATTGTGACATCACAGAGCATCCCTGTGATGTCACAATCTGGCTGCTGTGTAAGAACATTTTCATTGGCTGCTGTGTAGGAACATCCTCAATGGCTGCTGTGTAGGAACATCTTCATTGGCTGCTGTGTAGGAACAGTCTCATTGGCTGCTGTGTCTATCTATCTATCTATCTATCTATCTATCTATCTATCTATCTATCTATCTATCTATCTATCTATCTATCTATCTATCTATCTATCTATCTATCTATCTATCTATCTATATGTCTCTATCTCTATCTATCTATCTATCTAGTGACTCTCAGGGCGGCGCGGCCCCCTTTTATACCCTTCCTGGACGATGAAGATGTTCCTGCACATGAAGATGTTCCTACACAGCAGCCATTGAGGATGTTCCTACACAGCAGCCAATGAAAATGTTCCTACACAGCAGCCAGATTGTGACATCACAGAGCATCCCTGTGATGTCACAATCTGGCTGCTGTGTAAGAACATTTTCATTGGCTGCTGTGTAGGAACATCCTCAATGGCTGCTGTGTAGGAACATCTTCATTGGCTGCTGTGTAGGAACAGTCTCATTGGCTGCTGTGTCTATCTATCTATCTATCTATCTATCTATCTATCTATCTATATGTCTCTATCTCTATCTATCCATCTAGTGACTCTCAGGGCGGCGCGGCCGCCTTTTATACCCTTCCTGGACGATGAAGATGTTCCTGCACATGAAGATGTTCCTACACAGCAGCCATTGAGGATGTTCCTACACAGCAGCCAATGAAAATGTTCCTACACAGCAGCCAGATTGTGACATCACAGAGCATCCCTGTGATGTCACAATCTGGCTGCTGTGTAAGAACATTTTCATTGGCTGCTGTGTAGGAACATCCTCAATGGCTGCTGTGTAGGAACATCTTCATTGGCTGCTGTGTAGGAACAGTCTCATTGGCTGCTGTGTCTATCTATCTATCTATCTATCTATCTATCTATCTATCTATCTATCTATCTATCTATCTATCTATCTATCTATCTATCTATCTATATGTCTCTATCTCTATCTATCTATCTAGTGACTCTCAGGGCGGCACGGCCCCCTTTTATACCCTTCCTGGACGATGAAGATGTTCCTGCACATGAAGATGTTCCTACACAGCAGCCATTGAGGATGTTCCTACACAGCAGCCAATGAAAATGTTCTTACACAGCAGCCAGATTGTGACATCACAGGGATGCTCTGTGATGTCACAATCTGGCTGCTGTGTAGGAACATTTTCATTGGCTGCTGTGTAGGAACATCCTCAATGGCTGCTGTGTAGGAACATCTTCATGTGCAGGAACATCTTCATCGTCCAGGAAGGGTATAAAAGGGGGCCGCGCCGCCCTGAGAGTCACTAGATAGATAGATAGAGATAGAGACATATAGATAGATAGATAGATAGATAGATAGATAGATAGATAGATAGATAGATAGATAGATAGATAGATAGATAGATAGATAGATAGATAGATAGATAGATAGATAGATAGATAGATAGATAGATAGATAGATAGACACAGCAGCCAATGAGACTGTTCCTACACAGCAGCCAATGAAGATATTCCTACACAGCAGCCATTGAGGATGTTCCTACACAGCAGCCAATGAAAATGTTCCTACACAGCAGCCAGATTGTGACATCACAGGGATGCTCTGTGATGTCCCAATATGGCTGCTGTGTAGGAACATTTTCATTGGCTGCTGTGTAGGAACATCCTCAATGGCTGCTGTGTAGGAACATCTTCATGTGCAGGAACATCTTCATCGTCCAGGAAGGGTATAAAAGGGGGCCGCGCCGCCCTGAGAGTCACTAGATAGATAGATAGAGATAGAGACAGATAGATAGATAGATAGATAGATAGATAGATAGATAGATAGATAGATAGATAGATAGATAGATAGATAGATAGATAGATAGATAGATAGATAGATAGACACAGCAGCCAATGAGACTGTTCCTACACAGCAGCCAATGAAGATGTTCCTACATAGCAGCCATTGAGGATGTTCCTACACAGCAGCCAATGAAAATGTTCTTACACAGCAGCCAGATTGTGACATCACAGGGATGCTCTGTGATGTCACAATCTGGCTGCTGTGTAGGAACATTTTCATTGGCTGCTGTGTAGGAACATCCTCAATGGCTGCTGTGTAGGAACATCTTCATGTGCAGGAACATCTTCATCGTCCAGGAAGGGTATAAAAGGGGGCCGCGCCGCCCTGAGAGTCACTAGATAGATAGATAGAGATAGAGACATATAGATAGATAGATAGATAGATAGATAGATAGATAGATAGATAGATAGATAGATAGATAGATAGATAGATAGATAGATAGATAGATAGACACAGCAGCCAATGAGACTGTTCCTACACAGCAGCCAATGAAGATGTTCTTACACAGCAGCCATTGAGGATGTTCCTACACAGCAGCCAATGAAAATGTTCTTACACAGCAGCCAGATTGTGACATCACAGGGATGCTCTGTGATGTCACAATCTGGCTGCTGTGTAGGAACATCTTCATGTGCAGTAACATCTTCATCGTCCAGGAAGGGTATAAAAGGGGGCCGCGCCGCCCTGAGAGTCACTAGATAGATAGATAGATAGAGATAGAGACATATAGATAGATAGATAGATAGATAGATAGATAGATAGATAGATAGATAGATAGATAGATAGATAGATAGATAGATAGATAGATAGATAGATAGATAGATAGACACAGCAGCCAATGAGACTGTTCCTACACAGCAGCCAATGAAGATGTTCCTACATAGCAGCCATTGAGGATGTTCCTACACAGCAGCCAATGAAAATGTTCTTACACAGCAGCCAGATTGTGACATCACAGGGATGCTCTGTGATGTCACAATCTGGCTGCTGTGTAGGAACATTTTCATTGGCTGCTGTGTAGGAACATCCTCAATGGCTGCTGTGTAGGAACATCTTCATGTGCAGGAACATCTTCATCGTCCAGGAAGGGTATAAAAGGGGGCCGCGCCGCCCTGAGAGTCACTAGATAGATAGATAGAGATAGAGACATATAGATAGATAGATAGATAGATAGATAGATAGATAGATAGATAGATAGATAGATAGATAGATAGATAGATAGATAGATAGATAGATAGATAGATAGATAGATAGACACAGCAGCCAATGAGACTGTTCCTACACAGCAGCCAATGAAGATGTTCCTACACAGCAGCCATTGAGGATGTTCCTACACAGCAGCCAATGAAAATGTTCTTACACAGCAGCCAGATTGTGACATCACAGGGATGCTCTGTGATGTCACAATCTGGCTGCTGTGTAGGAACATTTTCATTGGCTGCTGTGTAGGAACATCCTCAATGGCTGCTGTGTAGGAACATCTTCATGTGCAGGAACATCTTCATCGTCCAGGAAGGGTATAAAAGGGGGCCGCGCCGCCCTGAGAGTCACTAGATAGATAGATAGAGATAGAGACATATAGATAGATAGATAGATAGATAGATAGATAGATAGATAGATAGATAGATAGATAGATAGATAGATAGATAGATAGATAGATAGATAGATAGATAGATAGACACAGCAGCCAATGAGACTGTTCCTACACAGCAGCCAATGAAGATATTCCTACACAGCAGCCATTGAGGATGTTCCTACACAGCAGCCAATGAAAATGTTCCTACACAGCAGCCAGATTGTGACATCACAGGGATGCTCTGTGATGTCCCAATATGGCTGCTGTGTAGGAACATTTTCATTGGCTGCTGTGTAGGAACATCCTCAATGGCTGCTGTGTAGGAACATCTTCATGTGCAGGAACATCTTCATCGTCCAGGAAGGGTATAAAAGGGGGCCGCGCCGCCCTGAGAGTCACTAGATAGATAGATAGAGATAGAGACAGATAGATAGATAGATAGATAGATAGATAGATAGATAGATAGATAGATAGATAGATAGATAGACACAGCAGCCAATGAGACTGTTCCTACACAGCAGCCAATGAAGATGTTCCTACATAGCAGCCATTGAGGATGTTCCTACACAGCAGCCAATGAAAATGTTCTTACACAGCAGCCAGATTGTGACATCACAGGGATGCTCTGTGATGTCACAATCTGGCTGCTGTGTAGGAACATTTTCATTGGCTGCTGTGTAGGAACATCCTCAATGGCTGCTGTGTAGGAACATCTTCATGTGCAGGAACATCTTCATCGTCCAGGAAGGGTATAAAAGGGGGCCGCGCCGCCCTGAGAGTCACTAGATAGATAGATAGAGATAGAGACATATAGATAGATAGATAGATAGATAGATAGATAGATAGATAGATAGATAGATAGATAGATAGATAGATAGATAGATAGATAGATAGATAGATAGATAGATAGATAGACACAGCAGCCAATGAGACTGTTCCTACACAGCAGCCAATGAAGATGTTCTTACACAGCAGCCATTGAGGATGTTCCTACACAGCAGCCAATGAAAATGTTCTTACACAGCAGCCAGATTGTGACATCACAGGGATGCTCTGTGATGTCACAATCTGGCTGCTGTGTAGGAACATCTTCATGTGCAGTAACATCTTCATCGTCCAGGAAGGGTATAAAAGGGGGCCGCGCCGCCCTGAGAGTCACTAGATAGATAGATAGATAGAGATAGAGACAGATAGATAGATAGATAGATAGATAGATAGATAGATAGATAGATAGATAGATAGATAGATAGATAGATAGATAGACACAGCAGCCAATGAGACTGTTCCTACACAGCAGCCAATGAAGATGTTCCTACATAGCAGCCATTGAGGATGTTCCTACACAGCAGCCAATGAAAATGTTCTTACACAGCAGCCAGATTGTGACATCACAGGGATGCTCTGTGATGTCACAATCTGGCTGCTGTGTAGGAACATTTTCATTGGCTGCTGTGTAGGAACATCCTCAATGGCTGCTGTGTAGGAACATCTTCATGTGCAGGAACATCTTCATCGTCCAGGAAGGGTATAAAAGGGGGCCGCGCCGCCCTGAGAGTCACTAGATAGATAGATAGAGATATAGATAGATAGATAGATAGATAGATAGATAGATAGATAGATAGATAGATAGATAGATAGATAGATAGATAGATAGATAGATAGATAGATAGATAGATAGATAGACACAGCAGCCAATGAGACTGTTCCTACACAGCAGCCAATGAAGATATTCCTACACAGCAGCCATTGAGGATGTTCCTACACAGCAGCCAATGAAAATGTTCCTACACAGCAGCCAGATTGTGACATCACAGGGATGCTCTGTGATGTCCCAATATGGCTGCTGTGTAGGAACATTTTCATTGGCTGCTGTGTAGGAACATCCTCAATGGCTGCTGTGTAGGAACATCTTCATGTGCAGGAACATCTTCATCATCCAGGAAGGGTATAAAAGGGGGCCGCGCCGCCCTGAGAGTCACTAGATAGATAGATAGAGATAGAGACAGATAGATAGATAGATAGATAGATAGATAGATAGATAGATAGATAGATAGATAGATAGATAGATAGATAGATAGATAGACACAGCAGCCAATGAGACTGTTCCTACACAGCAGCCAATGAAGATGTTCCTACATAGCAGCCATTGAGGATGTTCCTACACAGCAGCCAATGAAAATGTTCTTACACAGCAGCCAGATTGTGACATCACAGGGATGCTCTGTGATGTCACAATCTGGCTGCTGTGTAGGAACATTTTCATTGGCTGCTGTGTAGGAACATCCTCAATGGCTGCTGTGTAGGAACATCTTCATGTGCAGGAACATCTTCATCGTCCAGGAAGGGTATAAAAGGGGGCCGCGCCGCCCTGAGAGTCACTAGATAGATAGATAGAGATAGAGACATATAGATAGATAGATAGATAGATAGATAGATAGATAGATAGATAGATAGATAGATAGATAGATAGATAGATAGATAGATAGACACAGCAGCCAATGAGACTGTTCCTACACAGCAGCCAATGAAGATATTCCTACACAGCAGCCATTGAGGATGTTCCTACACAGCAGCCAATGAAAATGTTCCTACACAGCAGCCAGATTGTGACATCACAGGGATGCTCTGTGATGTCCCAATATGGCTGCTGTGTAGGAACATTTTCATTGGCTGCTGTGTAGGAACATCCTCAATGGCTGCTGTGTAGGAACATCTTCATGTGCAGGAACATCTTCATCATCCAGGAAGGGTATAAAAGGGGGCCGCGCCGCCCTGAGAGTCACTAGATAGATAGATAGAGATAGAGACAGATAGATAGATAGATAGATAGATAGATAGATAGATAGATAGATAGATAGATAGATAGATAGATAGATAGATAGATAGATAGACACAGCAGCCAATGAGACTGTTCCTACACAGCAGCCAATGAAGATGTTCCTACATAGCAGCCATTGAGGATGTTCCTACACAGCAGCCAATGAAAATGTTCTTACACAGCAGCCAGATTGTGACATCACAGGGATGCTCTGTGATGTCACAATCTGGCTGCTGTGTAGGAACATTTTCATTGGCTGCTGTGTAGGAACATCCTCAATGGCTGCTGTGTAGGAACATCTTCATGTGCAGGAACATCTTCATCGTCCAGGAAGGGTATAAAAGGGGGCCGCGCCGCCCTGAGAGTCACTAGATAGATAGATAGAGATAGAGACATATAGATAGATAGATAGATAGATAGATAGATAGATAGATAGATAGATAGATAGATAGATAGATAGATAGATAGATAGATAGATAGATAGACACAGCAGCCAATGAGACTGTTCCTACACAGCAGCCAATGAAGATGTTCTTACACAGCAGCCATTGAGGATGTTCCTACACAGCAGCCAATGAAAATGTTCTTACACAGCAGCCAGATTGTGACATCACAGGGATGCTCTGTGATGTCACAATCTGGCTGCTGTGTAGGAACATCTTCATGTGCAGTAACATCTTCATCGTCCAGGAAGGGTATAAAAGGGGGCCGCGCCGCCCTGAGAGTCACTAGATAGATAGATAGATAGAGATAGAGACATATAGATAGATAGATAGATAGATAGATAGATAGATAGATAGATAGATAGATAGATAGATAGATAGATAGATAGATAGATAGACACAGCAGCCAATGAGACTGTTCCTACACAGCAGCCAATGAAGATGTTCCTACATAGCAGCCATTGAGGATGTTCCTACACAGCAGCCAATGAAAATGTTCTTACACAGCAGCCAGATTGTGACATCACAGGGATGCTCTGTGATGTCACAATCTGGCTGCTGTGTAGGAACATTTTCATTGGCTGCTGTGTAGGAACATCCTCAATGGCTGCTGTGTAGGAACATCTTCATGTGCAGGAACATCTTCATCGTCCAGGAAGGGTATAAAAGGGGGCCGCGCCGCCCTGAGAGTCACTAGATAGATAGATAGAGATAGAGACATATAGATAGATAGATAGATAGATAGATAGATAGATAGATAGATAGATAGATAGATAGATAGATAGACACAGCAGCCAATGAGACTGTTCCTACACAGCAGCCAATGAAGATGTTCCTACACAGCAGCCATTGAGGATGTTCCTACACAGCAGCCAATGAAAATGTTCTTACACAGCAGCCAGATTGTGACATCACAGGGATGCTCTGTGATGTCACAATCTGGCTGCTGTGTAGGAACATTTTCATTGGCTGCTGTGTAGGAACATCCTCAATGGCTGCTGTGTAGGAACATCTTCATGTGCAGGAACATCTTCATCGTCCAGGAAGGGTATAAAAGGGGGCCGCGCCGCCCTGAGAGTCACTAGATAGATAGATAGAGATAGAGACATATAGATAGATAGATAGATAGATAGATAGATAGATAGATAGATAGATAGATAGATAGATAGATAGATAGATAGATAGATAGATAGATAGATAGACACAGCAGCCAATGAGACTGTTCCTACACAGCAGCCAATGAAGATATTCCTACACAGCAGCCATTGAGGATGTTCCTACACAGCAGCCAATGAAAATGTTCCTACACAGCAGCCAGATTGTGACATCACAGGGATGCTCTGTGATGTCCCAATATGGCTGCTGTGTAGGAACATTTTCATTGGCTGCTGTGTAGGAACATCCTCAATGGCTGCTGTGTAGGAACATCTTCATGTGCAGGAACATCTTCATCGTCCAGGAAGGGTATAAAAGGGGGCCGCGCCGCCCTGAGAGTCACTAGATAGATAGATAGAGATAGAGACAGATAGATAGATAGATAGATAGATAGATAGATAGATAGATAGATAGATAGATAGATAGATAGATAGACACAGCAGCCAATGAGACTGTTCCTACACAGCAGCCAATGAAGATGTTCCTACATAGCAGCCATTGAGGATGTTCCTACACAGCAGCCAATGAAAATGTTCTTACACAGCAGCCAGATTGTGACATCACAGGGATGCTCTGTGATGTCACAATCTGGCTGCTGTGTAGGAACATTTTCATTGGCTGCTGTGTAGGAACATCCTCAATGGCTGCTGTGTAGGAACATCTTCATGTGCAGGAACATCTTCATCGTCCAGGAAGGGTATAAAAGGGGGCCGCGCCGCCCTGAGAGTCACTAGATAGATAGATAGAGATAGAGACATATAGATAGATAGATAGATAGATAGATAGATAGATAGATAGATAGATAGATAGATAGATAGATAGATAGATAGATAGATAGATAGATAGACACAGCAGCCAATGAGACTGTTCCTACACAGCAGCCAATGAAGATGTTCTTACACAGCAGCCATTGAGGATGTTCCTACACAGCAGCCAATGAAAATGTTCTTACACAGCAGCCAGATTGTGACATCACAGGGATGCTCTGTGATGTCACAATCTGGCTGCTGTGTAGGAACATCTTCATGTGCAGTAACATCTTCATCGTCCAAGAAGGGTATAAAAGGGGGCCGCGCCGCCCTGAGAGTCACTAGATAGATAGATAGATAGATAGAGATAGAGACATATAGATAGATAGATAGATAGATAGATAGATAGATAGATAGATAGATAGATAGATAGATAGATAGATAGATAGATAGATAGATAGACACAGCAGCCAATGAGACTGTTCCTACACAGCAGCCAATGAAGATGTTCCTACATAGCAGCCATTGAGGATGTTCCTACACAGCAGCCAATGAAAATGTTCTTACACAGCAGCCAGATTGTGACATCACAGGGATGCTCTGTGATGTCACAATCTGGCTGCTGTGTAGGAACATTTTCATTGGCTGCTGTGTAGGAACATCCTCAATGGCTGCTGTGTAGGAACATCTTCATGTGCAGGAACATCTTCATCGTCCAGGAAGGGTATAAAAGGGGGCCGCGCCGCCCTGAGAGTCACTAGATAGATAGATAGAGATATAGATAGATAGATAGATAGATAGATAGATAGATAGATAGATAGATAGATAGATAGATAGATAGATAGATAGATAGATAGATAGATAGATAGGTAGATAGATAGATAGATAGATAGATAGACACAGCAGCCAATGAGACTGTTCCTACACAGCAGCCAATGAAGATGTTCCAACACAGCAGCCATTGAGGATGTTCCTACACAGCAGCCAATGAAAATGTTCTTACACAGCAGCCAGATTGTGACATCACAGGGATGCTCTGTGATGTCACAATCTGGCTGCTGTGTAGGAACATCTTCATGTGCAGGAACATCTTCATCGTCCAGGAAGGGTATAAAAGGGGGCCGCGCCGCCCTGAGAGTCACTAGATAGATAGATAGAGATAGAGACATATAGATAGATAGATAGATAGATAGATAGATAGATAGATAGATAGATAGATAGATAGATAGATAGATAGATAGATAGATAGATAGATAGATAGATAGATAGATAGATAGATAGATAGACACAGCAGCCAATGAGACTGTTCCTACACAGCAGCCAATGAAGATGTTCCTACATATCAGCCATTGAGGATGTTCCTACACAGCAGCCAATGAAAATGTTCTTACACAGCAGCCAGATTGTGACATCACAGGGATGCTCTGTGATGTCACAATCTGGCTGCTGTGTAGGAACATTTTCATTGGCTGCTGTGTAGGAACATCCTCAATGGCTGCTGTGTAGGAACATCTTCATATGCAGGAACATCTTCATCGTCCAGGAAGGGTATAAAAGGGGGCCGCGCCGCCCTGAGAGTCACTAGATAGATAGATAGAGATAGAGACATATAGATAGATAGATAGATAGATAGATAGATAGATAGATAGATAGATAGATAGATAGATAGATAGATAGATAGATAGATAGATAGATAGATAGATAGATAGATAGATAGATAGATAGACACAGCAGCCAATGAGACTGTTCCTACACAGCAGCCAATGAAGATGTTCCTACACAGCAGCCATTGAGGATGTTCCTACACAGCAGCCAATGAAAATGTTCTTACACAGCAGCCAGATTGTGACATCACAGGGATGCTCTGTGATGTCACAATCTGGCTGCTGTGTAGGAACATTTTCATTGGCTGCTGTGTAGGAACATCCTCAATGGCTGCTGTGTAGGAACATCTTCATGTGCAGGAACATCTTCATCGTCCAGGAAGGGTATAAAAGGGGGCCGCGCCGCCCTGAGAGTCACTAGATAGATAGATAGATAGATAGAGATAGAGACATATAGATAGATAGAGAGATAGATAGATAGATAGATAGATAGATAGATAGATAGATAGATAGATAGATAGATAGATAGATAGATAGATAGATAGATAGATAGACACAGCAGCCAATGAGACTGTTCCTACACAGCAGCCAATGAAGATGTTCTTACACAGCAGCCATTGAGGATGTTCCTACACAGCAGCCAATGAAAATGTTCTTACACAGCAGCCAGATTGTGACATCACAGGGATGCTCTGTGATGTCACAATCTGGCTGCTGTGTAGGAACATCTTCATGTGCAGTAACATCTTCATCGTCCAGGAAGGGTATAAAAGGGGGCCGCGCCGCCCTGAGAGTCACTAGATAGATAGATAGATAGATAGAGATAGAGACATATAGATAGATAGATAGATAGATAGATAGATAGATAGATAGATAGATAGATAGATAGATAGATAGATAGATAGATAGATAGATAGATAGATAGATAGATAGATAGACACAGCAGCCAATGAGACTGTTCCTACACAGCAGCCAATGAAGATGTTCCAACACAGCAGCCATTGAGGATGTTCCTACACAGCAGCCAATGAAAATGTTCTTACACAGCAGCCAGATTGTGACATCACAGGGATGCTCTGTGATGTCACAATCTGGCTGCTGTGTAGGAACATCTTCATGTGCAGGAACATCTTCATCGTCCAGGAAGGGTATAAAAGGGGGCCGCGCCGCCCTGAGAGTCACTAGATAGATAGATAGAGATAGAGACATATAGATAGATAGATAGATAGATAGATAGATAGATAGATAGATAGATAGATAGATAGATAGATAGATAGATAGATAGATAGATAGACACAGCAGCCAATGAGACTGTTCCTACACAGCAGCCAATGAAGATGTTCCTACATATCAGCCATTGAGGATGTTCCTACACAGCAGCCAATGAAAATGTTCTTACACAGCAGCCAGATTGTGACATCACAGGGATGCTCTGTGATGTCACAATCTGGCTGCTGTGTAGGAACATTTTCATTGGCTGCTGTGTAGGAACATCCTCAATGGCTGCTGTGTAGGAACATCTTCATGTGCAGGAACATCTTCATCGTCCAGGAAGGGTATAAAAGGGGGCCGCGCCGCCCTGAGAGTCACTAGATGGATAGATAGAGATAGAGACATATAGATAGATAGATAGATAGATAGATAGATAGATAGATAGATAGATAGATAGATAGATAGATAGATAGATAGACACAGCAGCCAATGAGACTGTTCCTACACAGCAGCCAATGAAGATGTTCCTACACAGCAGCCATTGAGGATGTTCCTACACAGCAGCCAATGAAAATGTTCTTACACAGCAGCCAGATTGTGACATCACAGGGATGCTCTGTGATGTCACAATCTGGCTGCTGTGTAGGAACATTTTCATTGGCTGCTGTGTAGGAACATCCTCAATGGCTGCTGTGTAGGAACATCTTCATGTGCAGGAACATCTTCATCGTCCAGGAAGGGTATAAAAGGGGGCCGCGCCGCCCTGAGAGTCACTAGATAGATAGATAGATAGAGATAGAGACATATAGATAGATAGATAGATAGATAGATAGATAGATAGATAGATAGATAGATAGATAGATAGATAGACACAGCAGCCAATGAGACTGTTCCTACACAGCAGCCAATGAAGATGTTCCTACACAGCAGCCATTGAGGATGTTCCTACACAGCAGCCAATGAAAATGTTCTTACACAGCAGCCAGATTGTGACATCACAGGGATGCTCTGTGATGTCACAATCTGGCTGCTGTGTAGGAACATTTTCATTGGCTGCTGTGTAGGAACATCCTCAATGGCTGCTGTGTAGGAACATCTTCATGTGCAGGAACATCTTCATCGTCCAGGAAGGGTATAAAAGGGGGCCGCGCCGCCCTGAGAGTCACTAGATAGATAGATAGAGATAGAGACATATAGATAGATAGATAGATAGATAGATAGATAGATAGATAGATAGATAGATAGATAGATAGATAGATAGATAGATAGATAGATAGATAGATAGATAGATAGATAGATAGATAGATAGATAGACACAGCAGCCAATGAGACTGTTCCTACACAGCAGCCAATGAAGATGTTCCTACACAGCAGCCATTGAGGATGTTCCTACACAGCAGCCAATGAAAATGTTCTTACACAGCAGCCAGATTGTGACATCACAGGGATGCTCTGTGATGTCACAATCTGGCTGCTGTGTAGGAACATTTTCATTGGCTGCTGTGTAGGAACATCCTCAATGGCTGCTGTGTAGGAACATCTTCATGTGCAGGAACATCTTCATCGTCCAGGAAGGGTATAAAAGGGGGCCGCGCCGCCCTGAGAGTCACTAGATAGATAGATAGAGATAGAGACATATAGATAGATAGATAGATAGATAGATAGATAGATAGATAGATAGATAGATAGATAGATACATAGATAGATAGATAGATAGATAGATAGACACAGCAGCCAATGAGACTGTTCCTACACAGCAGCCAATGAAGATGTTCCTACACAGCAGCCATTGAGGATGTTCCTACACAGCAGCCAATGAAAATGTTCTTACACAGCAGCCAGATTGTGACATCACAGGGATGCTCTGTGATGTCACAATCTGGCTGCTGTGTAGGAACATTTTCATTGGCTGCTGTGTAGGAACATCCTCAATGGCTGCTGTGTAGGAACATCTTCATGTGCAGGAACATCTTCATCGTCCAGGAAGGGTATAAAAGGGGGCCGCGCCGCCCTGAGAGTCACTGGATAGATAGATAGAGATAGAGACATATAGATAGATAGATAGATAGATAGATAGATAGATAGATAGATAGATAGACACAGCAGCCAATGAGACTGTTCCTACACAGCAGCCAATGAAGATGTTCCTACACAGCAGCCATTGAGGATGTTCCTACACAGCAGCCAATGAAAATGTTCTTACACAGCAGCCAGATTGTGACATCACAGGGATGCTCTGTGATGTCACAATCTGGCTGCGGTGTAGGAACATTTTCATTGGCTGCTGTGTAGGAACATCCTCAATGGCTGCTGTGTAGGAACATCTTCATGTGCAGGAACATCTTCATCGTCCAGGAAGGGTATAAAAGGGGGCCGCGCCGCCCTGAGAGTCACTGGATAGATAGATAGATAGAGATAGAGACATATAGATAGATAGATAGATAGATAGATAGATAGATAGATAGATAGATAGATAGATAGATAGATAGATAGACACAGCAGCCAATGAGACTGTTCCTACACAGCAGCCAATGAAGATGTTCCTACACAGCAGCCATTGAGGATGTTCCTACACAGCAGCCAATGAAAATGTTCTTACACAGCAGCCAGATTGTGACATCACAGGGATGCTCTGTGATGTCACAATCTGGCTGCTGTGTAGGAACATTTTCATTGGCTGCTGTGTAGGAACATCCTCAATGGCTGCTGTGTAGGAACATCTTCATGTGCAGGAACATCTTCATCGTCCAGGAAGGGTATAAAAGGGGGCCGCGCCGCCCTGAGAGTCACTAGATAGATAGATAGATAGAGATAGAGACATATAGATAGATAGATAGATAGATAGATAGATAGATAGATAGATAGATAGATAGATAGATAGATAGATAGATAGATAGATAGATAGACACAGCAGCCAATGAGACTGTTCCTACACAGCAGCCAATGAAGATGTTCCTACACAGCAGCCATTGAGGATGTTCCTACACAGCAGCCAATGAAAATGTTCTTACACAGCAGCCAGATTGTGACATCACAGGGATGCTCTGTGATGTCACAATCTTGCTGCTGTGTAGGAACATTTTCATTGGCTGCTGTGTAGGAACATCCTCAATGGCTGCTGTGTAGGAACATCTTCATGTGCAGGAACATCTTCATCGTCCAGGAAGGGTATAAAAGGGGGCCGCGCCGCCCTGAGAGTCACTAGATAGATAGATAGATAGATAGAGATAGAGACATATAGATAGATAGATAGATAGATAGATAGATAGATAGATAGATAGATAGACACAGCAGCCAATGAGACTGTTCCTACACAGCAGCCAATGAAGATGTTCCTACACAGCAGCCATTGAGGATGTTCCTACACAGCAGCCAATGAAAATGTTCTTACACAGCAGCCAGATTGTGACATCACAGGGATGCTCTGTGATGTCACAATCTGGCTGCTGTGTAGGAACATTTTCATTGGCTGCTGTGTAGGAACATCCTCAATGGCTGCTGTGTAGGAACATCTTCATGTGCAGGAACATCTTCATCGTCCAGGAAGGGTATAAAAGGGGGCCGCGCCGCCCTGAGAGTCACTAGATAGATAGATAGAGATAGAGACATATAGATAGATAGATAGATAGATAGATAGATAGATAGATAGATAGATAGATAGATAGATAGATAGATAGATAGATAGATAGATAGATAGATAGACACAGCAGCCAATGAGACTGTTCCTACACAGCAGCCAATGAAGATATTCCTACACAGCAGCCATTGAGGATGTTCCTACACAGCAGCCAATGAAAATGTTCCTACACAGCAGCCAGATTGTGACATCACAGGGATGCTCTGTGATGTCCCAATATGGCTGCTGTGTAGGAACATTTTCATTGGCTGCTGTGTAGGAACATCCTCAATGGCTGCTGTGTAGGAACATCTTCATGTGCAGGAACATCTTCATCGTCCAGGAAGGGTATAAAAGGGGGCCGCGCCGCCCTGAGAGTCACTAGATAGATAGATAGAGATAGAGACAGATAGATAGATAGATAGATAGATAGATAGATAGATAGATAGATAGATAGATAGATAGATAGATAGATAGATAGATAGATAGATAGACACAG
Source organism: Borostomias antarcticus (assembly GCF_949987555.1). Taxonomy (NCBI): domain Eukaryota; kingdom Metazoa; phylum Chordata; class Actinopteri; order Stomiiformes; family Stomiidae; genus Borostomias; species Borostomias antarcticus. The sequence goes on from NW_028175795.1 coordinate 487,570, forward strand.
CAGCCAATGAGACTGTTCCTACACAGCAGCCAATGAAGATGTTCCTACATAGCAGCCATTGAGGATGTTCCTACACAGCAGCCAATGAAAATGTTCTTACACAGCAGCCAGATTGTGACATCACAGGGATGCTCTGTGATGTCACAATCTGGCTGCTGTGTAGGAACATTTTCATTGGCTGCTGTGTAGGAACATCCTCAATGGCTGCTGTGTAGGAACATCTTCATGTGCAGGAACATCTTCATCGTCCAGGAAGGGTATAAAAGGGGGCCGCGCCGCCCTGAGAGTCACTAGATAGATAGATAGAGATAGAGACATATAGATAGATAGATAGATAGATAGATAGATAGATAGATAGATAGATAGATAGATAGATAGATAGATAGATAGATAGATAGATAGATAGATAGATAGATAGATAGATAGACACAGCAGCCAATGAGACTGTTCCTACACAGCAGCCAATGAAGATGTTCTTACACAGCAGCCATTGAGGATGTTCCTACACAGCAGCCAATGAAAATGTTCTTACACAGCAGCCAGATTGTGACATCACAGGGATGCTCTGTGATGTCACAATCTGGCTGCTGTGTAGGAACATCTTCATGTGCAGTAACATCTTCATCGTCCAGGAAGGGTATAAAAGGGGGCCGCGCCGCCCTGAGAGTCACTAGATAGATAGATAGATAGAGATAGAGACATATAGATAGATAGATAGATAGATAGATAGATAGATAGATAGATAGATAGATAGATAGATAGATAGATAGATAGATAGATAGATAGATAGATAGATAGATAGACACAGCAGCCAATGAGACTGTTCCTACACAGCAGCCAATGAAGATGTTCCTACATAGCAGCCATTGAGGATGTTCCTACACAGCAGCCAATGAAAATGTTCTTACACAGCAGCCAGATTGTGACATCACAGGGATGCTCTGTGATGTCACAATCTGGCTGCTGTGTAGGAACATTTTCATTGGCTGCTGTGTAGGAACATCCTCAATGGCTGCTCTGTAGGAACATCTTCATGTGCAGTAACATCTTCATCGTCCAGGAAGGGTATAAAAGGGGGCCGCGCCGCCCTGAGAGTCACTAGATAGATAGATAGATAGAGATAGAGACATATAGATAGATAGATAGATAGATAGATAGATAGATAGATAGATAGATAGATAGATAGATAGATAGACACAGCAGCCAATGAGACTGTTCCTACACAGCAGCCAATGAAGATGTTCCTACATAGCAGCCATTGAGGATGTTCCTACACAGCAGCCAATGAAAATGTTCTTACACAGCAGCCAGATTGTGACATCACAGGGATGCTCTGTGATGTCACAATCTGGCTGCTGTGTAGGAACATTTTCATTGGCTGCTGTGTAGGAACATCCTCAATGGCTGCTGTGTAGGAACATCTTCATGTGCAGGAACATCTTCATCGTCCAGGAAGGGTATAAAAGGGGGCCGCGCCGCCCTGAGAGTCACTAGATAGATAGATAGAGATAGAGACATATAGATAGATAGATAGATAGATAGATAGATAGATAGATAGATAGATAGATAGATAGATAGATAGATAGACACAGCAGCCAATGAGACTGTTCCTACACAGCAGCCAATGAAGATGTTCCTACACAGCAGCCATTGAGGATGTTCCTACACAGCAGCCAATGAAAATGTTCTTACACAGCAGCCAGATTGTGACATCACAGGGATGCTCTGTGATGTCACAATCTGGCTGCTGTGTAGGAACATTTTCATTGGCTGCTGTGTAGGAACATCCTCAATGGCTGCTGTGTAGGAACATCTTCATGTGCAGGAACATCTTCATCGTCCAGGAAGGGTATAAAAGGGGGCCGCGCCGCCCTGAGAGTCACTAGATAGATAGATAGAGATAGAGACATATAGATAGATAGATAGATAGATAGATAGATAGATAGATAGATAGATAGATAGATAGATAGATAGATAGATAGATAGATAGATAGATAGACACAGCAGCCAATGAGACTGTTCCTACACAGCAGCCAATGAAGATATTCCTACACAGCAGCCATTGAGGATGTTCCTACACAGCAGCCAATGAAAATGTTCCTACACAGCAGCCAGATTGTGACATCACAGGGATGCTCTGTGATGTCCCAATATGGCTGCTGTGTAGGAACATTTTCATTGGCTGCTGTGTAGGAACATCCTCAATGGCTGCTGTGTAGGAACATCTTCATGTGCAGGAACATCTTCATCGTCCAGGAAGGGTATAAAAGGGGGCCGCGCCGCCCTGAGAGTCACTAGATAGATAGATAGAGATAGAGACAGATAGATAGATAGATAGATAGATAGATAGATAGATAGATAGATAGATAGATAGATAGATAGATAGATAGATAGATAGATAGATAGATAGATAGATAGATAGATAGACACAGCAGCCAATGAGACTGTTCCTACACAGCAGCCAATGAAGATGTTCTTACACAGCAGCCATTGAGGATGTTCCTACACAGCAGCCAATGAAAATGTTCTTACACAGCAGCCAGATTGTGACATCACAGGGATGCTCTGTGATGTCACAATCTGGCTGCTGTGTAGGAACATCTTCATGTGCAGTAACATCTTCATCGTCCAGGAAGGGTATAAAAGGGGGCCGCGCCGCCCTGAGAGTCACTAGATAGATAGATAGATAGAGATAGAGACATATAGATAGATAGATAGATAGATAGATAGATAGATAGATAGATAGATAGATAGATAGATAGATAGATAGATAGATAGATAGATAGATAGATAGATAGATAGATAGATAGACACAGCAGCCAATGAGACTGTTCCTACACAGCAGCCAATGAAGATGTTCCTACATAGCAGCCATTGAGGATGTTCCTACACAGCAGCCAATGAAAATGTTCTTACACAGCAGCCAGATTGTGACATCACAGGGATGCTCTGTGATGTCACAATCTGGCTGCTGTGTAGGAACATTTTCATTGGCTGCTGTGTAGGAACATCCTCAATGGCTGCTGTGTAGGAACATCTTCATGTGCAGGAACATCTTCATCGTCCAGGAAGGGTATAAAAGGGGGCCGCGCCGCCCTGAGAGTCACTAGATAGATAGATAGAGATATAGATAGATAGATAGATAGATAGATAGATAGATAGATAGATAGATAGATAGATAGATAGATAGATAGATATATAGATAGATAGATAGATAGATAGATAGATAGATAGATAGATAGATAGATAGACACAGCAGCCAATGAGACTGTTCCTACACAGCAGCCAATGAAGATATTCCTACACAGCAGCCATTGAGGATGTTCCTACACAGCAGCCAATGAAAATGTTCCTACACAGCAGCCAGATTGTGACATCACAGGGATGCTCTGTGATGTCCCAATATGGCTGCTGTGTAGGAACATTTTCATTGGCTGCTGTGTAGGAACATCCTCAATGGCTGCTGTGTAGGAACATCTTCATGTGCAGGAACATCTTCATCATCCAGGAAGGGTATAAAAGGGGGCCGCGCCGCCCTGAGAGTCACTAGATAGATAGATAGAGATAGAGACATATAGATAGATAGATAGATAGATAGATAGATAGATAGATAGATAGATAGATAGATAGATAGATAGATAGATAGATAGATAGATAGATAGATAGATAGATAGATAGATAGATAGATAGATAGACACAGCAGCCAATGAGACTGTTCCTACACAGCAGCCAATGAAGATGTTCTTACACAGCAGCCATTGAGGATGTTCCTACACAGCAGCCAATGAAAATGTTCTTACACAGCAGCCAGATTGTGACATCACAGGGATGCTCTGTGATGTCACAATCTGGCTGCTGTGTAGGAACATCTTCATGTGCAGTAACATCTTCATCGTCCAGGAAGGGTATAAAAGGGGGCCGCGCCGCCCTGAGAGTCACTAGATAGATAGATAGATAGAGATAGAGACATATAGATAGATAGATAGATAGATAGATAGATAGATAGATAGATAGATAGATAGATAGATAGATAGATAGATAGATAGATAGATAGATAGATAGACACAGCAGCCAATGAGACTGTTCCTACACAGCAGCCAATGAAGATGTTCCTACATAGCAGCCATTGAGGATGTTCCTACACAGCAGCCAATGAAAATGTTCTTACACAGCAGCCAGATTGTGACATCACAGGGATGCTCTGTGATGTCACAATCTGGCTGCTGTGTAGGAACATTTTCATTGGCTGCTGTGTAGGAACATCCTCAATGGCTGCTGTGTAGGAACATCTTCATGTGCAGGAACATCTTCATCGTCCAGGAAGGGTATAAAAGGGGGCCGCGCCGCCCTGAGAGTCACTAGATAGATAGATAGATAGAGATAGAGACATATAGATAGATAGATAGATAGATAGATAGATAGATAGATAGATAGATAGATAGATAGATAGATAGATAGATAGATAGATAGATAGATAGATAGATAGACACAGCAGCCAATGAGACTGTTCCTACACAGCAGCCAATGAAGATGTTCCTACATAGCAGCCATTGAGGATGTTCCTACACAGCAGCCAATGAAAATGTTCTTACACAGCAGCCAGATTGTGACATCACAGGGATGCTCTGTGATGTCACAATCTGGCTGCTGTGTAGGAACATTTTCATTGGCTGCTGTGTAGGAACATCCTCAATGGCTGCTGTGTAGGAACATCTTCATGTGCAGGAACATCTTCATCGTCCAGGAAGGGTATAAAAGGGGGCCGCGCCGCCCTGAGAGTCACTAGATAGATAGATAGAGATATAGATAGATAGATAGATAGATAGATAGATAGATAGATAGATAGATAGATAGATAGATAGATAGATAGATAGATATATAGATAGATAGATAGATAGATAGATAGATAGATAGATAGATAGATAGACACAGCAGCCAATGAGACTGTTCCTACACAGCAGCCAATGAAGATATTCCTACACAGCAGCCATTGAGGATGTTCCTACACAGCAGCCAATGAAAATGTTCCTACACAGCAGCCAGATTGTGACATCACAGGGATGCTCTGTGATGTCCCAATATGGCTGCTGTGTAGGAACATTTTCATTGGCTGCTGTGTAGGAACATCCTCAATGGCTGCTGTGTAGGAACATCTTCATGTGCAGGAACATCTTCATCATCCAGGAAGGGTATAAAAGGGGGCCGCGCCGCCCTGAGAGTCACTAGATAGATAGATAGAGATAGAGACAGATAGATAGATAGATAGATAGATAGATAGATAGATAGATAGATAGATAGATAGATAGATAGATAGATAGATAGATAGATAGATAGATAGATAGATAGATAGATAGATAGACACAGCAGCCAATGAGACTGTTCCTACACAGCAGCCAATGAAGATGTTCCTACATAGCAGCCATTGAGGATGTTCCTACACAGCAGCCAATGAAAATGTTCTTACACAGCAGCCAGATTGTGACATCACAGGGATGCTCTGTGATGTCACAATCTGGCTGCTGTGTAGGAACATTTTCATTGGCTGCTGTGTAGGAACATCCTCAATGGCTGCTGTGTAGGAACATCTTCATGTGCAGGAACATCTTCATCGTCCAGGAAGGGTATAAAAGGGGGCCGCGCCGCCCTGAGAGTCACTAGATAGATAGATAGAGATAGAGACATATAGATAGATAGATAGATAGATAGATAGATAGATAGATAGATAGATAGATAGATAGATAGATAGATAGATAGACACAGCAGCCAATGAGACTGTTCCTACACAGCAGCCAATGAAGATGTTCTTACACAGCAGCCATTGAGGATGTTCCTACACAGCAGCCAATGAAAATGTTCTTACACAGCAGCCAGATTGTGACATCACAGGGATGCTCTGTGATGTCACAATCTGGCTGCTGTGTAGGAACATCTTCATGTGCAGTAACATCTTCATCGTCCAGGAAGGGTATAAAAGGGGGCCGCGCCGCCCTGAGAGTCACTAGATAGATAGATAGATAGAGATAGAGACATATAGATAGATAGATAGATAGATAGATAGATAGATAGATAGATAGATAGATAGATAGATAGATAGATAGATAGATAGATAGATAGATAGATAGACACAGCAGCCAATGAGACTGTTCCTACACAGCAGCCAATGAAGATGTTCCTACATAGCAGCCATTGAGGATGTTCCTACACAGCAGCCAATGAAAATGTTCTTACACAGCAGCCAGATTGTGACATCACAGGGATGCTCTGTGATGTCACAATCTGGCTGCTGTGTAGGAACATTTTCATTGGCTGCTGTGTAGGAACATCCTCAATGGCTGCTGTGTAGGAACATCTTCATGTGCAGGAACATCTTCATCGTCCAGGAAGGGTATAAAAGGGGGCCGCGCCGCCCTGAGAGTCACTAGATAGATAGATAGAGATAGAGACATATAGATAGATAGATAGATAGATAGATAGATAGATAGATAGATAGATAGATAGATAGATAGATAGATAGATAGATAGATAGATAGATAGATAGACACAGCAGCCAATGAGACTGTTCCTACACAGCAGCCAATGAAGATGTTCCTACACAGCAGCCATTGAGGATGTTCCTACACAGCAGCCAATGAAAATGTTCTTACACAGCAGCCAGATTGTGACATCACAGGGATGCTCTGTGATGTCACAATCTGGCTGCTGTGTAGGAACATTTTCATTGGCTGCTGTGTAGGAACATCCTCAATGGCTGCTGTGTAGGAACATCTTCATGTGCAGGAACATCTTCATCGTCCAGGAAGGGTATAAAAGGGGGCCGCGCCGCCCTGAGAGTCACTAGATAGATAGATAGAGATAGAGACATATAGATAGATAGATAGATAGATAGATAGATAGATAGATAGATAGATAGATAGATAGATAGATAGATAGATAGATAGATAGATAGATAGATAGATAGATAGATAGATAGATAGATAGACACAGCAGCCAATGAGACTGTTCCTACACAGCAGCCAATGAAGATATTCCTACACAGCAGCCATTGAGGATGTTCCTACACAGCAGCCAATGAAAATGTTCCTACACAGCAGCCAGATTGTGACATCACAGGGATGCTCTGTGATGTCCCAATATGGCTGCTGTGTAGGAACATTTTCATTGGCTGCTGTGTAGGAACATCCTCAATGGCTGCTGTGTAGGAACATCTTCATGTGCAGGAACATCTTCATCGTCCAGGAAGGGTATAAAAGGGGGCCGCGCCGCCCTGAGAGTCACTAGATAGATAGATAGAGATAGAGACAGATAGATAGATAGATAGATAGATAGATAGATAGATAGATAGATAGATAGATAGATAGATAGATAGATAGATAGATAGATAGATAGATAGATAGATAGATAGATAGATAGATAGACACAGCAGCCAATGAGACTGTTCCTACACAGCAGCCAATGAAGATGTTCCTACATAGCAGCCATTGAGGATGTTCCTACACAGCAGCCAATGAAAATGTTCTTACACAGCAGCCAGATTGTGACATCACAGGGATGCTCTGTGATGTCACAATCTGGCTGCTGTGTAGGAACATTTTCATTGGCTGCTGTGTAGGAACATCCTCAATGGCTGCTGTGTAGGAACATCTTCATGTGCAGGAACATCTTCATCGTCCAGGAAGGGTATAAAAGGGGGCCGCGCCGCCCTGAGAGTCACTAGATAGATAGATAGAGATAGAGACATATAGATAGATAGATAGATAGATAGATAGATAGATAGATAGATAGATAGATAGATAGATAGATAGATAGATAGACACAGCAGCCAATGAGACTGTTCCTACACAGCAGCCAATGAAGATGTTCTTACACAGCAGCCATTGAGGATGTTCCTACACAGCAGCCAATGAAAATGTTCTTACACAGCAGCCAGATTGTGACATCACAGGGATGCTCTGTGATGTCACAATCTGGCTGCTGTGTAGGAACATCTTCATGTGCAGTAACATCTTCATCGTCCAGGAAGGGTATAAAAGGGGGCCGCGCCGCCCTGAGAGTCACTAGATAGATAGATAGATAGATAGAGATAGAGACATATAGATAGATAGATAGATAGATAGATAGATAGATAGATAGATAGATAGATAGATAGATAGATAGATAGATAGATAGATAGATAGATAGATAGATAGATAGACACAGCAGCCAATGAGACTGTTCCTACACAGCAGCCAATGAAGATGTTCCTACATAGCAGCCATTGAGGATGTTCCTACACAGCAGCCAATGAAAATGTTCTTACAAAGCAGCCAGATTGTGACATCACAGGGATGCTCTGTGATGTCACAATCTGGCTGCTGTGTAGGAACATTTTCATTGGCTGCTGTGTAGGAACATCCTCAATGGCTGCTGTGTAGGAACATCTTCATGTGCAGGAACATCTTCATCGTCCAGGAAGGGTATAAAAGGGGGCCGCGCCGCCCTGAGAGTCACTAGATAGATAGATAGAGATATAGATAGATAGATAGATAGATAGATAGATAGATAGATAGATAGATAGATAGATAGACACAGCAGCCAATGAGACTGTTCCTACACAGCAGCCAATGAAGATGTTCCAACACAGCAGCCATTGAGGATGTTCCTACACAGCAGCCAATGAAAATGTTCTTACACAGCAGCCAGATTGTGACATCACAGGGATGCTCTGTGATGTCACAATCTGGCTGCTGTGTAGGAACATCTTCATGTGCAGGAACATCTTCATCGTCCAGGAAGGGTATAAAAGGGGGCCGCGCCGCCCTGAGAGTCACTAGATAGATAGATAGAGATAGAGACATATAGATAGATAGATAGATAGATAGATAGATAGATAGATAGATAGATAGATAGATAGATAGATAGATAGATAGATAGATAGATAGATAGATAGACACAGCAGCCAATGAGACTGTTCCTACACAGCAGCCAATGAAGATGTTCCTACATATCAGCCATTGAGGATGTTCCTACACAGCAGCCAATGAAAATGTTCTTACACAGCAGCCAGATTGTGACATCACAGGGATGCTCTGTGATGTCACAATCTGGCTGCTGTGTAGGAACATTTTCATTGGCTGCTGTGTAGGAACATCCTCAATGGCTGCTGTGTAGGAACATCTTCATATGCAGGAACATCTTCATCGTCCAGGAAGGGTATAAAAGGGGGCCGCGCCGCCCTGAGAGTCACTAGATAGATAGATAGAGATAGAGACATATAGATAGATAGATAGATAGATAGATAGATAGATAGATAGATAGATAGATAGATAGATAGATAGATAGATAGATAGATAGATAGATAGATAGATAGATAGATAGATAGACACAGCAGCCAATGAGACTGTTCCTACACAGCAGCCAATGAAGATGTTCCTACACAGCAGCCATTGAGGATGTTCCTACACAGCAGCCAATGAAAATGTTCTTACACAGCAGCCAGATTGTGACATCACAGGGATGCTCTGTGATGTCACAATCTGGCTGCTGTGTAGGAACATTTTCATTGGCTGCTGTGTAGGAACATCCTCAATGGCTGCTGTGTAGGAACATCTTCATGTGCAGGAACATCTTCATCGTCCAGGAAGGGTATAAAAGGGGGCCGCGCCGCCCTGAGAGTCACTAGATAGATAGATAGATAGATAGAGATAGAGACATATAGATAGATAGAGAGATAGATAGATAGATAGATAGATAGATAGATAGATAGATAGATAGATAGATAGATAGATAGATAGATAGATAGATAGACACAGCAGCCAATGAGACTGTTCCTACACAGCAGCCAATGAAGATGTTCTTACACAGCAGCCATTGAGGATGTTCCTACACAGCAGCCAATGAAAATGTTCTTACACAGCAGCCAGATTGTGACATCACAGGGATGCTCTGTGATGTC